>NC_142462.1:6410673-6713703 GCF_049115385.1 Moschus berezovskii
ATGGGGAAAGAGTGGAAACAGTGTCAGACTTTATTTTGGGGGGCTCCAAAATCATTGCAGTTTGTGACTGCTGCCGTGAAATTAAAAGACTCTTGCTCCTTGGAAGAAAAACTATGACCAACCTAGTGAAAGTGAAGTCTCTCAGTTTAGTCTGACTCTGCAATCCCATGTACTGTAACCAGACGCTCCTCATTCCATGAATTTTCCAGGCAAGTGTACTGGAGTGGATTGCCATTTCTTTCTCCAGAGGATCTTCCCAACCCAGAGATCGAACCCGGGCCTGCCACATTTTAGACAGATGCTTTTCCTTCTGAGCCACCAGAGAAGTCCTATGACAAATTTAAAGCATATTAAAAAGCAAAGACATTATTTTGTTGACAAAGATCCATCTAGTCAAGCTATGGTTTTTCCAGTAGTCGTGTATCAATGTGAGATTTGGACCATAAAATAAGCTGAGCATCAAAGGATTGATGCTTTTGAACTGTGGTATTGCAGAAGACTCTTGAGAGTCCCTTGGACTGCAATGAGATCAAACCAGTCAATTCAACTCCCACTGTTTTTTTCCCCTCCAGATTTACCATATACTTTTTTATTTATCTGACACTGGTGCTCAATTTTTTTGATATTCCTATATTTGTATTTTTGTGTGTATATCAGTTATTTCATTTTCCACAAAATATCTTATGTGGCTGGTGTGTGAGTGCTACAGAAAGTAGAGTATTTCCACATTCTCTCTGTTCACACATTGCATTTGTATTGTTCCTCCCTGAGTATTTCTACTTGTCCTTCAAGACTCAGCTGTCCTTTGACTTCTCCACAATAGCCATCTCTGAAGAAAGAGCTGTTTGTGAACCCTCACTCTGTCTCATGAGTCATTGTGCAAACCTCTAATAGTCTATTTTTATCAGCACAAAAATCTTTTACTTTAGCTCATCTGCCCTGCCAAGTTCCATTTTGCCAGGCATTACCAAAAAAAGCTTCAATATTCTTGCAAACATTCTCCTTAATATACATAAATAACTCTATCTGATTTACATATATTTCAAATTTTAAAATATCTGATAATACATAATCAATAAGTAATATTAAGAAATTCTATCACAGAGAAAAACTAAGATATTAAAATGATAATGTTATATTATCACAATAATCTTTGTTTTCCTGTAGGCAATAAATCTCTCAGGGGTGCAGATACAAGATCACTCACAAAGGACGGCCTCAACTTCCAGACCAATTTAACTTCAATGCTTCTGATATTGATTATTCCTCAGGAATTGTGATTTTTTTCTCTGTCACAGCCACAGTTGGTCTCAAGATAATAATTTACTGGGCAGGAATCCAATTCCGTAACTATCTCTGTCAGCATGCCAATTTTTTATTGTACCTGTAAGACTCAGTATGATCCATCATCATAAGCTTAGTCCTACTGTAATACATTAACGTTCTTAAACTGAGTTGTTAGGAAAAAGTTAGAAACTAGAAATACTGACAGTCAACTTCTGAATTTTAAGTTACTGTCAGATAATTATTTGTATATATCATGCAAGTTTGTCTCTATTCTACCTGCTAATATCTCTTCTTGAAGAATTTTATTTCTGCTTTCTATTCTGTTGATAGTCTTACTAAATTCATTCCATTCTCCAGCTGGAGTACTTCTTTTCATTTATGATTATTAGTAAAGCTGGATGGCATCACCGACTCTGTGGACATGAGTTTGGGTGTACTCCAGGAGTTGGTGATGGACAGGGAGGCCTGGCGTGCTGTGATTCATGGGGTCGCGGAGAGTCGGACACGACTGAGCGACTGAACTGAACTGAAGTAAAGTTGAATAAAGCATAGGTAATTTGAAAGAAATTCCCAGATTTTTGAGCTGGAATATTTGAATACGCCTGTGTTAATCTTGGGGAGTGAAGAAAAAAAAGGTAAGATGTAGAAAAAAGGAGAAAGAGCTCAAAATTATATTATCACTGAAGAAACCAGAGTTGGGGACGACAAATTCCACCAAAGATGAGAGCTCTGATACTCACATGTACTTGTGGCACACCCAACATGTGAACTCAATGTTTAGATATATTCACTTTCAAATATGTAAATACCTTAGCTTCTGTTGAATATATTTCTACTTTATTACAGAAAGATTCTCATGCTGACTTTATATAGAGAGACTTGAGTAATTCTAAGGAAGCATTTCTTGAATAAGAAGGAATGAGATTCTACTTTCTCACATACTGTGGGATGGATATCTTTAAAACGCTCAGAAGGAGGATTCATACATTTTCTCCCCTGAGATTATGCCTTCTTCTCACTTCCAGTACAACTATCACTGTACACTGTCAAGTGAAACTTATTATCTATGCCATAATTTAAAACAAAATTCAGATAGTGTGAAAACTTATGTTCTTTAGAGATTCATTTATAAGCAAAGTTTGATTTAAGTTTACTACATGTTTCTGAAATAAATATGATATACTAAATTGCTCATACGTCCATCTTTCTCTTCTTGCAAAAGAACTATAGGTAACAGACTGTGGATATATCTGTGTATTTGTTAGACAAAATGACTCAGTATTTTACTTTGTAGTGATACTGAAATGAAAAGGGTCCCTTTTGACTGGGGTTTACAGCATACATGCTAAATCATTAGTCTTGGAGAAGTTTTATTATAATGTTGTAAGTCCAGCTGGAATCAAGATTGCCGGGAAAAACACCAATAACCTCAGATATGAAGATGACACCACCCTTATGGCAGAAAGTGAAGAGGAACTCAAAAGCCTCTTGATGAAAGTCAAAGAGGAGAGTGAAAAGGTTGGCTTGAAGCTCAACATTCAGAAAACGAAGATCATGGCATCTGGTCCCATCACTTCATGGGAAATAGATGGGGAAACAGTGTAAACAGTGTCAGACTTTATTTTTGGGCTCCAAAATCACTGCAGATGCTGATTGCAGCCAGGAAATTAAAAGACGCTTCCTCCTTGGAAGGAAAGTTATGACCAACCTAGATAGCATATTAAAAAGCAGAGACATTGCTTTGCCAACCAAGGTCCTTCTAGTGAAGGCTATGGTTTTTCTCGTGGTCATGTATGGATGTGAGAGTTGGACTGTGAAGAAAGCTGAGCACCGAAGAATTGATGCTTTTGAACTGTGGTGCTGGAGAAGACTCTTGAGAGTTCCTTGGACTGCAAGGAGATCCAACCAGTCCATTCTAAAGGAGATTGATCCTGGGTGTTCATTGGAAGGACTGATGCTGAAACTGAAACTCCAATACTTTGGCCACCTCATGCCATGAGTTGACTAACTGGAAAACAGTCTGATGCTAGGAGGGATTGGGGGTGGGAGGAGACGGGGACAACAGAGAATGAGATGGCTGGATGGCATCACTGACTCAATGGACATGAGTTTGAGTGAACTCCGGGAGTTGGTGATGGACAGGGAGGCCTGGCCTGCTCTGATTCATGGGGTCGCGGAGAGTCGGACACGACTGAGCGACTGAACTGAACTGAAGTCATATTTGAATGTTGGGGCTGTTAATGAAACAAAATAAGCAACAACAACAAAAAAATAAATAAATAAATAAAACAAAATGATTGAACAAAACAAAATAATGAACAAAATAAAACAAAGTAAAATAAATAAAATGATTATTTTTAATGCGGCTAATTTCATATAATGACTTAGAAATTTTATTAAACTTGAAATTTAGGATAGGCAATTAAAATGTTATTTCCCGTTGTAATTTATTAATTTAAAGATAAGATACATTTGATCTACATTATAATGTAAACTTTGAAAATAAATAAATTGGCCAATCACTTTTCATGATTTAGATGATCTTTTAATATATAATTGGTGTTATGACTCTTGAGTTTGTCTAAAGAGAGGAGGGTGTCAAGTCCAAGAATCTTTCCTTATTAGTCTAGAAATATGCTTTATCAATAATGTAAGAATTCTCCACTTCTAGTTATAAATATAATATCTACCTCTCATGTCTTGACATTTTTTAAAGTTGAATCAGGTGATCTGACTAATGGGAGGTTCACCCCGACTGAATGAGAACAAATATGTAGCTCCACTGAAAACCCCTCTAAATAGGAAAACTGGAGCAGCTGAAAGACTTTCTTCTTGAGGAGATGGGGCTAAGAGTCTAGGAAGGCCAACTTGCTAGACTTTATGAGACAGGAGCACTAGAAAGAATGATTGTTTGGAGGGTTCTCTGGAAATCTATGAAGGTGACCCTTGAGGATGATTCAGTTAAGTACTGATTAATGTGTGAGGAAACCAACCCGCGACTGGGGAGAGATGAAAATAAAGCTGAAGATCACACAGGATCTGAAACATGTTCACCACTGGCAGAAAGTTTTATATCGGTGAGTGTGGCACACCCATTAGCTATTAACATTTATCCACCAAGTTGTTCATTTGTGAGTGTGAATAGATGTCCAAAAATCACAACTGGTTGATAAGAACAAGAAGCGTGAAAACTAGGATAAAGATTGCAGACATGCCTCACAGATATTATGTGTTTATGTCTATACCACTGATATCAAGCTAATATTGCAATGAAATGAGTCACACAAATATTTTTTTTATATCTGAGTCTATACAAAATTATGTTAACATAATACTGTTGTCTACTAAGTATATAACAGCATTGTGTCTTAAAAAAGGTACATGGCTTAATTTAAAAATATCTTGTTCCTAAAAAAATGCTAACCATCACATGACCAAAAAAAACAACCTTCAATTTGTAAAAAAAGTCCACACGCAATAAATGTTGGAGAGGATGTGGAGAGAAAGGAACCCTCTTACACTGTTGGTGGGAATGCAAACTAGTACAGCCACTATGGAGAACAGTGTGGAGATTCCTCAAAAAACTCGAAATAGAACTGCCATATGATCCAGCAATCGCACTCCTTGGCATGCACACCGAGGAAATCAGAATTGTAAGAGACACATGTACTCCAATGTTCATCTCAACACTGTTTATAATAGCCAGGACATGGAAGCAACCTAGATGTCCATCTGCAGACGAATGGATAAGAAAGCTTTGGTACATATACACAATGGAGTATTATTCAGCCATTAAAAAGAATACATTTGAATCAGTTCTAATGAGGTGGATGAAACTGGAGCCTATTATACAGAGTGAAGTAAGCCAGAAAGAAAAACACCAATACAGTATACTAATGCATATATATGGAATTTAGAAAGATGCAAATGATAACCCTGTATACGAGACAGCAAAAGAGACACAGATGTATAGAACAGTCTTTGGGACTCTGTGGGAGAGGGTGGGATGGTTTGGAAGAATGGCACTGAATCACGTATGTTGTCATATGTGAAACAAATCACTAGTTCAGGGTTGATGCATGTTATAGGATGCTCGGGGCTGGCGTGCGGGGATGACCCAGAGGGAGGATAAAGGGAGGAGGGAGGTGGGAGGGGGGTTCAGGAGGGGGAACTTATGTAAACCCGGGGCGAATTCATGTCAATATATGGCAAAACCAACCAATATAATATTGTAAAATAATTTGCCTCCAATAAAAAATAATTACTTAAAAAAAAATAAATAAATGGTAAAAAAATAAAAGCAGTATCTGTGAAGTACAATAAAATAAAGCACAGTAGAATGAGGTATGCTTGTAATGCATATCAGTTCAGTTCAGTTCAGTCGCTCAGTCGTGTCCAGCTCTTTGCGACCCCATGAATCACAGCACGCCAGGCCTCCCTGTCCATCACCAACTCCCAGAGTTCACTAAAACCCATGTTCATTGAGTCGGTGATGCCATCCAGTCACCTCATTCAGTGTCGTTCCCTTCTTCTCCCACCCCCAATCCGTCCCAGCATCAGAGTCTTTTCAAGTGAGTCAACTCATCGCATGAGGTAGCCAAAGTATTGGAGTTTGAGCTTTAGCATCAGTCCTTCCAATGAACACCCAGGATTGATCTCCTTTAGAATGGACTGGTTGGATCTCCTTGCAGTCCAAGGGACTCCCAAGAGTCTTCTCCAGCACCACAGTTCAAAAGCATCAATTCTTTGGTGATCAGCTTTCTTCACAGTCCAACTCTCACATCCATACATGACCACTGGAAAAACCATAGCCTTGACGAGACGGACCTTGGTTGGCAAAGTAATGTCTCTGCTTTTTAATATGCTATCTAGGTTGGTCACAATTTTCCTTCCAAGGAGGAAACGTCTTTTAATTTCCTGGCTGCAATCAGCATCTGCAGTGATTTTGGAGCCCCCAAAAATAAAGTCTGACACTGTTTCCACTGTTTCCCCATCTATTTCCCATGAAGTGATGTGATCAGATGCCATGACATTTGTTTTCTTAATGTTGAGCTTGAAGCCAACCATTTTCATTCTCCTCTTTCACTTTCATCAAGAGGCGTTTTAGTTCCTCTTCACTTTCTGCCATAGGGTGCTGTCATCTGCATATCTGAGGTTATTGATATTTCTCCCAGCAATCTTGATTCCAGCTTGTGCTTCTTCCAGGCCAGCGTTCCTCATGATGTACTCTGCATATAAATTAAATAAGCAGGGTGACAATATAGAGCCTTGACGTACACTTTTTCCTATTTGGAACCAGTCTGTTGTTCCATGTCCAGTTCTAACTGTTGCTTCCTGACCTACATACAGGTTTCTCAAGAGGCAGGTCAGGTGGTCTGGTATTCCCATCTCTTTCAGAATTTTCCACAGGTCAGGGAGCTAAATGAGGAAACAAAGATAAAATCAGTATAATTCATTTTCAGAGTGAGAACAACAACAACAGCAACAAAAATAAAATAAAGAGGATACCACATCTGTAAAACAAGAATGAGCTGCTATATAAGAATTATCAATATAGGAAAAAATGTATATGACTCTTCCTCAAAACCAGTGAAATACCTGAATAGCAAAAGATTTAAGTCTGAAGACTGGCCATATAGGTGTTGCATGGTCTGAAAAGAGGGTGTGAAGAAGAATCAAGGCTTTTATTGATCTATGCACATCAAATTCCCCTGTTAAAAGCAATGAGAGAATCCTGGTATAATACTGATGACATAAAATTGTTAGTTCTCATCTTTTTTCCTTGAAGCACTTAAAAGAAATAATGATAACGTGAAGCAAAAATACACATTCAATTGTGGTTGAAATTAGGAAACTATTGTTCCAAACCTAAAACATTTGGAACATGTAGTGCTGCAGAAAGTAGTTGAAACTGGGAAGGAAGACCTGTAAAAGCAGCTGTGAAGGACACCGTGGTGCTACTTTCAGAAGCAGCCAATGAGGAGCGCTTCTTGCAGGCAAGTTCCACACCTGCTTACAGTAGCAGAATAGGGTCTAAAACTGGGCAACAGAAGCCCTCCTGGACAAAGCCTAGTTGTAAAAGCTGAGGAGAAAGAGCTAAATGACTTCCAGGCAAGTTATTTTTGCAAAATCTCATCACCCACTGGGGCCAAGTGGAAGAACTGAGAATTCACCCTGCAAACCTCCTCAGCTACCCTACTCCACTGGGTAGATCTTCATCCATTCCTATGTTGACTGACCCTTTTGCACTTACTGGGTGTGGTTGCAGAAAAATCTATCAAGTTTTGTCACTACAAACTCTTAGAATGCATCCCCCTGCCCCCACACTGGTCGCTTCTTCACCACTGACAGCAGTAGCTGGCAACTCCACCTCTCACCCTTCAGATCTCTGAGGTGTGAGGCTGACACAATTGTGCTGCTTGCCTTCCATTCCTTCTCAAGTTTCATGGAAAAGACACATGGTAATTCCTTAGATAAGTTTTTGTGAATCTTTCTCTTTGAGTGAAGATGGTGAAAAATATTATCATTACTCAATTTTGACAGGAAGAGGCAGAATTTGAAGTACACCTAAAGATCACTATGGAAAAGTTTTCCTTATAGAATCCGCCTATAATCAATATTCTCTTTTCATCATTAAGAAGAGGGAGGGACTTTTAATTTATAAAGAGTATAACTGATTTTTATTTGTCTTCTTTCAGCAAATTCCAAAATATGGTCAGACTTGCAACTCACTTTAGTTTGTTATACCTATACATTTTGGTTTTGTTTGGTGTTTTTAAAAGTTAATCAAAATTTAAATTTAGTAATAAAGACTTTTTATAAAATATCCTATGGATAAGATGGAGGACCACTTGCAGAAAAGTAGGTATTAGTTACCTAAACATGAAACAGGATTTAGCATAAATTACCTGTCTTGAGTATGTACACAATGTCAGACTGACTATCGAAAAACACAGTGGGACATTCAGTTCAGTTCAGTTCAGTCGCTCAGTCGTGTCCCACTCTCTGCGACCCCATGAATCACAGCACGCCAGGCCTCCCTGTCCATCACCAACTCCCGGAGTTCACTCAAACTCATGTCCATTGAGTCGGTGATGTCACCCGCCCATCTCATTCTCTGTTGTCCCCGTCTCCTCCCACCCCCAATCCCTGCTAGCATCAGACTCTTTTCCAGTTAGTCAACTCGTTGCATGATGTGGCCAAAGTATTGGAGTTTCAGCTTTAGCATCAGTACTTCCAATGAACACCCAGGATCGATCTCCTTTAGAATGGACTGGTTGGATCTCCTTGCAGTCCAAGGGACTCTCAAGAGTCTTCTCCAGCACCACAGTTCAAAAGCAACAATTCTTCGGCGCTCAGCTTTCTTTACAGTCCAACTCTCACATCCATACATGACCACGGGAAAAACCATAGCATTGACTAGAAGGACCTTGGTTGGCAATGTAATGTCTCTGCTTTTTAATATGCTATCTAGGATGGTCATAACTTTCCTTCCAAGGAGTAAGTGTCTTTTAATTTCCTGGCTGCAATCAGCATCTGCAGTGATTTTGGAGCCCAAAAATAAAGTCTGACACTGTTTCCAATGTTTCCCCTTCTATTTCCCATGAAGTGATGGGACCAGATGCCATGATCTTCGTTTTCTGAATGTTGAGCTTCAAGCCAACCTTTTCACTCTCCTCTTTCACATTCATCAAGAGGCTTTTCAGTTCCTCTTCACTTTCTGCCATAAGGGTAGTGTCATCTGCATATCTGAGGTTATTGATATTTCTCACAGAAATCTTGATTCCAGCTTGTGCTTCTTCCAGCCCAGCGTTCCTCTTGATGTACTCTGCATATAAGTTAAATAAGCAGGGTGACAATATTCAACTTTGACGTACTCCTCTTCCTATTTGGAACCAGTCTGTTTTTCCATGACCAGTTCTAACTGTTGCTTCCTGACCTGCATACAGGTTTCTCAAGAGGCAGCTCAGGTGGTCTGGGATTCCTATCTCTTTAAGAATGTTCCACAGTTAATTATCATCCACACAGTCAAAGGCTTTGGCATAGTCAATGAAGCAGAAATAGATGTTTTTCTGGAACTCTCTTGCTTTCTCCATGATCCAGCGGATGTTGGCTATTTGATCTCTGGTTCCTCTGCCTTTTCTAAAACCTGCTTGAACATCTGCAAGTTCACGGTTCACATATTGCTGAAGCCTGGCCTGGAGAATTCTGAGCATGACTTTACTAGCTTGGAGATGAGTGCAATTGTGCAGTAGTTTGAGCATTCTTTGGCATTGCCTTTCTTTGGTGTTGGAATGAAGACTGACCTTTTCCAGTCCTGTGGCCACTGCTGAGTTTTCCAAATTTGCTGGCATATTGAGTGCAGCACTTTCACAGCATCATCTTTCAGGATTTGAAATAGCTCAATTGGAATTCTATCACCTCCACTAGCTTTGTTCGCAGTGATTCTCTCTAAGGCCCACTTGACTTCACATTCCAAGATGTCTGGCTCCAGGTGAGTGATCATGGTATGGTGATTATCTTCGTCATGAAGATCCTTTTTGTACAGTTCTTCTGTGTATTCTTGCCACCTCTTAATATCTTCTGCTTCTGTTAGGTCCAAATCATTTCTGCTCTTTATCCAGCTCATCTTTGCATGAAATATTCCCTTGATATCTTTAATTTTCTTGAAAAGATCTCTTGTTTTTCCTAATCTGTTGTTTTCCTGTATTTCCTTGCATTGATTGCTGAGGAAGGCTTTCGTATCTCTCCTTGCTATTCTTTGGAACTCTGCATTCACATGCTTATATCTTTCCTTCTCTCCTTTGCTTTTTGCTTCTCTTCTTTTCACACATATTTGTAAGGCCTCCTCAGAGAGCCAGTTTTCTTTTCTGCATTTCTTTTCCATGGGGATGGTCTTTGTCCCTGTCTCCTGTACAACGTCATGAACCTCAGTCCAGAGTTCTCAGGCACTCTATCTATCAGATCTAGTCCCTTAAATCTATTTCTTACTTTCACTGTATAATCATAAGGGATTTGATTTAGGTCATATCTGAATGGTCTCGTGGTTTTCCCTACTTTCTTCAATTTAAGTCTGAATTTGGCAATAAGGAGTTCATGATCTGAGCCACAGTCAGCTCCTGGTCTTGTTTTTGCTGACCTTATAGAGCTTTTCCATCTTTGGCTGCAAAGAATAGAATCAATCTGATTTCGGTGTTGACCATCTGGTGATGTCCATGTGTAGAGTCTTCTCTTGTGTTGTTGGAAGAAGGTGTTTGCTATGACCTGTGCGTTCTCTTGGCAAAAGTCTATTAGCCTTGGCCCTGCTTCATTCCGTGCTCCAAGGCCAAATTTGCCTGTTACTCCAGGTGTTTCTTGACTTCCCACTTTTTCATTCCAATCCCCTATAATGAAAAGGACATCTTTTTTGGGTGTTAGTTCTAAAAGGTCTTGTAGGTCTTCATAGAACTGTTCAACTTCAGCTTCTTCAGCATTACTGGTTGGGGCATAGACTTGGATTACTGTAATATCGAATGGTTTGCTTGGAAACAAACAGAGATCATTCTGTCGTTTTTGAGATTGCATCCAAGTACTGTATTTCGGACTCTTTTGTTGACCATGATGGCTACTCCATTTCTTCTAAGGGATTCCTGCCCACAGTAGTAGATATAATGGTCATCTGATTTAAGTTCACCCATTCCAGTAGATTTTAGTTCACTGATTCCTAGAATGTCGATATTCACTCTTGTCATCTCCTGTTTGACCACTTCCAATTTGCCTTGATTCACAGACCTAACATTTCAGGTTCCTATACAATATTGCTCTTTACAGCATCGGACCTTACTTCTACCACCAGTGGGACATTAGAAGAATCCAAAAGTCTTAGTGGAAACCCAGATATGATAAGCAGTGTAATTGTCTCTCTTACACCCTTCAATACTACTTGAATAGCAGCAGTGTAATATAGATGGATTAATGCCATCCTTAGCCTCCTTACTCCAAGTCACAGTGATTTGTTTAGGTCTGAATGCCCAATACACTAAGATCATCAGTACATAGTCTGAATATCCTGAATATTTAAGTGTTGGCGTATCACTTTGGTCTGAGGTAAAGTTGAAGGCATTTGTACAAGTGCTAAGCATGTAATCCTAGGAATCATATGCATTCACTTTGTAGCCATGTGAGGACATTAATCTTAAAAAGAAATCGATCAGTTTGAAGGCAGAACAGAAGGGCATAACAGATGTCGTGCCTAAGGGATATCACTGAACTGATGTATCAAATCCCATGTATCTCTAAAGCTGCAAGAGTCAGAGTTTAATTCCTTTAGGTTTAATATGGTGTCTTGTTTGGTTGGTCAGTTACTCAGTCCCTCTGTTGTGTTTGATTACCTGTGACCCCATGGGCTACACCCTGCCAGGCTCCACTGTCCATGAGATTTCCCAGGCAAGAACACTGGAGTGGATTGCCATTTCCTCCTCCAGAGGATCTTCCTGATAAGGATCGAACCTGCATCTTTTGTGTCTTCTGCATTGACAAGTGGATTCTTTACCATTGCACCACCTGGGAAGTCCCTGGTAGTATCTTGTTAATTAAGATGAAAGACACTTTGAAAAGGAGTTTTCCAGGTGCTATCACTACACTAGAGGTTAGTGAATTCTGGGACTAACTTGTAGTAACAATACAAAAAGATAACAAAAAGATTAAGATTCCTCAACCACTGATATCTCTATCTATGAGGGTGCTTTTAAGGGACCTTTTAAGTGACCTTTACTCCTGTCTTCATCCTGAATGTGAATGGAGAAAATATGCATGAACCACTGACAAACTGATGGATACATAATTCAAGATTAGACCAGAATTAAGATTTTGAGTAGTCAAGAAAGGAGAGAGATGAGAGGAAAAAACAAAACATAAACTTTGAGAAAAAATAAAAAAGGACCTTGGCTTGAGATTACATCCCTATTCCAAAATGAGGAATTTGAGCATTAGATAAATTTATTTAACTCTCTCCAGGTCATTTACTAGAAAAGTAGGCCAAGGATTCGATTTTATGTCTATGAGTCCCAAATATATCACTTTATCTTCTGCATAATGAGTTCCCTGAAACTAGGAATATTTGAGCACTGCTAACCACACACACGACCAGTTGGCTCACTGGAAAAGAGTCTGATGCTGGGAGGGATTGGGGGTGGGAGGAGACAGGGATGACAGAGAATGAGATGGCTGGATGGCATCACTGACTCAACGGATATGAGTTTGAGTGAACTCCGGGAGTTGGTGATGGACAGGGAGGCCTGGCATGCTGTGGTTCATGGGGTTGCAAAGAGTTGGACACGACTGAGCAACTGAACTGAACTGAACCACACACGCATAGGGCTGCATAGGAGTGAGCCTCTCATCAACTATTTCCTTATTCCTTTCCAAGTGTGAAAATCCATGTTTCTATTTTTGTGTCTAGTGTGTCACCAGGCCAGTATCATAGACAGTTCTAATAATGCCCTCTGAAATAGCCTCTTGTCATATATTTAATGATTCCTGTCATAATTTATTTCATCTGAATAGAAGGAAAATTTGAGATAGAGGTTGACCTGATCTGCTGAAATGGATGGGTCATGGACTGTCTGCTTCTGCTGCCAGGAACATTCACAGAAGCTGCTATCAAGATTCTCTCTCTCTCTCTAATTTTTTTTTTTTTTTTTCTCTTTTGGCCTTTCCTCGGACCCTCTATACCTTCCTTGATGCATGTGTTTTTAACACCAAATGTTGTCAACTCTGATTTTCTTATTTGGTGTTTGAGTGCCTTGTTTATTAGAACTGTTGCCAACAGAGCAAAATTCAAAGTAATCATGAAGGTCTGAATTGCCCATATGCTATTTGGACAGCCTGTGGATTATGCTTAGTGTGGACTATGACATGGATTCAGTTTCTTTGAAGTTAATTGTCAGCTCTTACAGCTATAGTGACTGCAGAATAGTCAGAAAAATGCTGCAATCACCATCATTAAGAAATTTTGAATGACTGCCTTTAGATGTGACATAAAGTTTATTGATGTGGGGAAAAAAGATCATTTCAGAATTCTGAACATTTATCATGGTACTATTGCCAAGTCCCTAATTATATCTTAAGGCATGTTTTTTTTAAAGAAACCACAAAGAACTGAATCTACTGTCAAATTCTACTGATTTTGGTAATGAGAACTGACAAGGCAGAATCAAAGTTAAGTGTACACCGTCCATTGTAGCTACTAATAATTCAATAAACTTTATTATTAAGTACTCACAGATAAATGACGAAAGAGAGCAGAGACATTCCGAATTGTAATAACTGAGCATGGAGAAACTGTCAGTAGCAGGATAAGAGTTCTGCCCATTACATAATGGCAACGCTTTCTACAGTTATAACACAGCTGAACTGAAGACAGGGTTCCTGTCAGGTCTGTAGCACTTACTCAGAAAGTACAGCACTAATTGTGAGGCCAAGTACTAGCAGGAGAACTAGATGACAATACTACAAACTTTAAGAACAAAAATATTTTATAAAATGTTAAATTCATAGAGAAAAAAATCACAATTCTAAAATTTCTCTAAGAAACTTTATTTGCATTCTTCTAGTCAAATATATGATTGGCTTTTATAATTTTGGTTGTCTCCAGACACCTCCCCACCATGATATTTCCAAAAGCCAGCACTGATATTTTTCCCTAATGTCCATTTCATCTACATGTCCCATTTTGATTTCTTGGCTATGTGACCCAGGTTAATGTGGAAATGTGCTGAAAAATTTCTGTGCCTATCTGTAGTTCTATTTTATAATAGAGATGTTTCATTTTCAATTATTTTTCAGATCTTGTTAGCACCAGATTATCCCACTTAATCTCTCAACTACTTGTTAATTAATCTACCTAGTTGTCAATGAGAAAGCTGACAATCAAGTTAACAATTTATGCAAATATAAACAACAAACAAGTGGTAGATCCAGAGCTAAAACCTAGTCATTAAATGTAAATTTCATGACTTGTCCTCAGCTCTACCTGCTGCCTAATAGGTAGATAGTCTTCATTTCCCTTAGAGTATGTCTTCTACATACCAAATACTTTATCAGTCAGTTCAATTCAGTGTCTCAGTCATGTCTGACTCTTTGCGACCCCAAAGATCACAGCATGTCAGGCTTCCCTGTCCACCTCCAACTCCTGGAGCCTACTCAAACTCACGTGCATTGAGTCCGTGGTGCCATTCAACCATCTCATCCTCTGTCATCCCCTTCTCCTCCTGCCTTCAATCTTTCTCAGCATCAGTGTCTTTTCAAATGAGTCAGTTCTTCGCATCAAGTAGCCAAATTATTGGAGTTTCAGCTTTAACATCAGTCCTTCCAATGAATATTCAGGGCTGATTTCCTTTAGGATGGACTGGTTGGATCTCCTGCAATCCAAGGGACTCTCAAGAGTCTTCTCCAACACCACAGTTCAAAAGCATCAATTCTTCACCATTCAACTTTCTTTATAGTCCATCTCTCACATCCATACACGACTATGGGAAAAACCTTAGCTTTAACTAGACAGACCTTTGTTGGCAAAGTTATGTCTCTCCTTTTTAATATGCTGTCTACACTGGTCATAACTTTTTTTCCAAGGAGCAAGCGTCTTTTAATTTCATGGTTGCACGTCCTGCAGTGATTTTGGAACGCCCCCCAAAACAAAGTCTGTCACTGTCTCCATTGTCTCACCATCTATTTGCCATGAAGTGATGGGACCAGATGCCATGATCTTAGTTTTCTGAATGTTGAGCTTTAAGCCAGCTTTTTTTCACTCTCCTTTTTCACTTTCATCAAGAGGCTCTTTAGTTCTTTGCCTTCTGCTATAAGTGTGCTGTCATTTGCATATCTGAGGTTATTAATATTTCTTCTGGTAATCTTGATTCCAGATTGTGCTTCCTCCAGCCCAGTGTTTCTCATGAGGTACCCTGCATATAAGTTAAATAAGCAGGGTGACAATATACAACCTTGATGTACTTCTGTTCCTATTTGGAACGAGTCCGTTGTTCCATGTCCAGTTCTAACTGTTGCTTCCTGACCTGCATACAGGTTTCTCAGCAAGCAGGTCTGGTGGTCTCGTATTCCCATCTCTTTCAGAATTTTCCACAGTTTGTTGTGATTCACACAATTAAAGGCTTTGACATAGTCCTTATAGCAGTATAATGTAGCATAGTCCTTATAGAAGAAGATGTTTATCTGAAACTCTCTCACTTTTTCGATGAGCCAATGGATGCTGGCAATTTGATCTCCAGTTTTTCTGCTTTTTCTACATCCAGCTGGAATATCTTGAAGTTCACGGTTCACATTATGCTGAAGCCTGGCTTGGAGAATTTTGAGCATTATTTTGCTATCATGTGGGATGAATGCAATTGCGTGTTAGTTTAAGCATTTTATAGCATTGCCTTTTTTGAGATTGGAATGAAAACTGACCCTTTTCAGTCTTATGGCCAATGCTGAGTTTTCCAAATTTACTGGCATATTGAGTGCAGCACTTTCACAGCATCATCTTTTAGGATTTGAAATATCTCAACTGGAATTCCATCACCTCCACTAGCTTTGTTCCTAGTGATACTTCCTAAGGCCCACTTAACTTCACATTCCAGGATGTCTGGCTCTAGGTGAGTGATCACACTATTGTGATTCTCTGGGTCATGAAGATCTTTTTGTACAGTCCTTCTGTATATTCTCGCCACCTCTTCTTAATATCTTCTGTTTCTGCTAGGTCCATATGATTTCTGACCTTTATTGTGCCCATCACAGATTTTCAAGGAAGGGGATCTATGGAATCAAATAATTAACATTTTTATTGTATCATTTTACTTTGTGAATTAGTTTGTAAAATTGAAGGACGGTTTATAAAAATAGTAAACACTGATATCTTTATTTCCATTAATAGGAAAATTCCATAACACTGTAATAAATGCTTATTCTCTTATATCTTGGTTTGACAAAAGTTGGTTCTTCCCTATGTTAGGAGGTGGTTGTCTATGAAAAGATACTGCAAGATAGGCAAACAGAAAAGATATGAAAAGATAGGCAAAGAGAATTCTGGCCTGAGGCAGAACAGCTTACTTTTGAAATTATATGCCATTAGGCAAGAGTGAATGAAAAATATGAATACAAATTTCAAATTGTGAGAAAAAAAATAGTGATATAAAGGATGACTTGAGAAATTATCAAAATGGGAATTCAAACATGTTGAGAAAGAAACAAATTGTTCAGGTTTCAGATTAAGGCCAAACCTTAGACCTGTGTTTCAAACTTCAAAACCTCTGCCTTTTCAAGGATCAACTGCTATAGCTCCCTTACTTTCCTTCACTGCTGGATTCCTGTCGTTATCAAGTAAACCTGCATGCATGCTAAGTCGCTTCAGTCATATCCAACTCTTTGTGACCACATGGACTATAGCCTGACAGGTTCCTCTGTTCCTGGGATTCTCCTAGCAAGAATACTGGAGTGGGTTGCCCTGCCATCCTCCAGGGGATCTTCCCGACCCAGGGATGAAACCTGTGTCTCTTATGTCTTCTACATTGGCAGGCAGGTTCTTTTACCATTAGCAGCACCTGGGAAGCCCCCAAACCTGTGTAATAACTTCAAATGTAATATTTAATCAATATAATTCCTATGGACCAAATTGTCAATGTCAGCCATTAATCAATAATTGACATCGTTGATTGTCATTCCTCATCTCTCACATCACTGGAAAGCTTCACTAAATGTATTTGCTACCTCGATACCTTTAAATAAGTATGACATTTTAAAGGTCTTTCATGCTTGGCTTCTCTATGGCCCTTGCCACTGTGAGCCATTTGGTGTGTAAATCATTTAGCCTTCCTGGCATGACGACAAAAGCTATTCTCATTCATTCTCTTTTAGGATCTCCTCTTTTGCTTCATTCTTAAAATCAAGCTCCTAAGCTTCTGTCATATGTCTTCTCATCCCACATTACACAAGTGCCCCAGATTTATAGAATCTGTGACTTTGACATGTTCCAATGGCTCATTTATCTTGTTATTCAACTTGTGCTACTGAAAACCTGCGATGAACCAGGCCAAAATACCATTCCTAAATCTAGAACTATATATCGTCATGCATACAGAGGTAAATTGCAGTCACTTTAAATTTCACTGATCACATCTCATCTTCCCTACCAATTTTGTTCCTACTGAGCATATCCTGTTTCAGAAAATACTATAAAAGTTGAACTGATTACTCTAGGGATTGTTAAGTGTCAGCAGTTTATGTCACAATCCTCTAGCAGGTCTGTCTTCATATCTCATTTTCATCCTGATATAGTCTACTCTACTGTCTTCCGGCCCCTGCACCCATACCAGCAGCAGCTCTGGAGGCTTCCTCCCCTTCCTCTATTATTCCATTTTTTAAATATTTTTAAATTACATATACTACAGGGTTTGTTTTATGATATAAAGTACATTTAGAATTTAATTCTTTGATCATTTTATATTGTACAAGTAAGTGTTATTAAGTACATTCACAAGGTTATAAAACCCCCTTTTCTGTCTACTCCAGAACATTTGTAACCACAGGAAACTCTGTATGTATCAGTCACTCCTCACTCCTTGCACCTTCAGCACTGGGATACCCTCTGCTGCTGCTGCTGCTGCTTCAGTCGTGTCCAACTCTGTGCGACCCCATAGACGGCAGCCCACCAGGTTCCACTGTCCCTGGGATTCTCCAGGCTAGAACACTGGAGTAGGTTACCATTTCCTTCTCCAATGCAGGAAAGTTAAAAGTGAAAGGGAAGTCACTCAGTCGTATCCGACTCTTAGCGACCCCATGGACTGCAGCGTACCAGGCTCCTCCGTCCATGGGATTTTCCAGGCAAGAGTACTGGAGTGGATGCCATTGCCTTCTCCTGCTTAATAATCCTTAATTGTCTATGAATTTATCGATTCCTGATTTTTCATACCAATGGTGACATATAACTTGTAGCTTGTTTTGTCTGGCCAAGTATGTATGGGGAGACTGATGAACATTTAATTTTTTTTTTTTTTTTTTTTGGTTAAATAGAAACGTTAAATTGTTTTTTAAAAAAAGTTCCATTATACTTTGTAATTCCTCTATTATAATTTGTAGCTAGTTTAGTTTTTATATTAGCAACACATATTTCAATGTCCTTGATAGTTGCAGAGAAAGAGAATAATCCATTTAAGACTGTTTGAGCAGAAGATGAAATTCAATATGGGTCTGAAGAGCATTCTGGGAGTCGGGAGAGAAGGTTTTTCACATAGACAAGTTGAAACGCACAGGGTAGGAACGTAAAGGGAAGAGCAGGTCGTTAACTTTAGTCTGTGCACAAGTGATATGAAAAGAGTGAAGTTCAGAAAACGAGGGACTATTTAAGAGCCTAGTTACTTGTAAAAGTGTGAATTAGTTAAAGGGTGAATTTGAATTCTTGACAGTTGATACAACTTTTCATTTTCTCAGTTAGAAATAATTGGACCTTTTTGAAAATACAGTGGACTTTAAAGATTAAGTAATTGAAAACTATATCTCCAATCTCTAGTCTCTAATGAGAAATGGGACTTTTATTTGAAAATGATATAATAAGCTGTTATATCACATGGCATCATATCATATTATTATTAATAATAAATGCAAACACACAAAATGTGACTTCTTTTTCGGAAAGATGTTGAGATACAGAAGTTGTGTTAAATGTGAAGATGACACCTTGCAGTCAATTATAATTACCCAACTGACCTTCTTTCCTGAATTTTATCTCCTGCACTGACCTCCACTGACCACAGGAGAGTACTTGCTCTGCTCAACTATCTCTCTATAACTCATTCTCTTTCAGTAGAGTGTGTTCTTATTTCTAGAACTTGCTGAATCTACTACAATTTTAGGAGCTGAGGATCAAAAAATGTATATTGTACCTTTGGCCTCTCTGATGCAGGACATATGTAGCCTCCTTGTTCCAGTTACATCAGCCTGTTCATTTTCTGCTCTCAATCCTCCTATGCACATTCACATTCACATTTCTGCTTTTAATTTTTCCTTTATTCCTGTTTTCCTTCCTTCTTCCCATTCTTTTTAATTGTTTCTCCTAAATTCAGAGACAGAAAACTATCTATTCTGGCCTATAAGGGGTGTTTCTACATGGGAACATCCCTGCTGTAGACTGACTGTGTGTCCAGTGTCTTTGGTGGGAGGGATGATTTTGGTACCAGGTCTTCCCTATGGGTGTTTTGGCTGTTATCCTCTGAATAGGCAATGTGGTTGGCATCGAAACATCTAAAGTTTGTGCAGAGTGTCAGGTAGGGCTTCCTTTCTACTTGCGGTTGTCACCACCCTGTCAGGTGTGTGGTCTGTTCCCTACCTATTGGAGTTAAAATCCCTGAGAGTTGGGTTAAATCTTGTTCCTTTGCCATTGAGTATGTAGTCTGCCCCTCAAGAGGTAATTGCTGAAGCAAATGAGGCCTGTGGGGTTAGAGAGGACCTAAGCACCTCCTGTCTATGTGTTCATGGGTCCACGTGGAATCAAACCCAGGCCGTGAAACTTCCTCTGCTGCATTCATCTCAGATCTGGTGCAAGGGTGTGGCATGGGGAGTGGGGGGCGGGGACTGGAGGATGCAGTGTTGCGGCTGCAAGAATTGACGTGGCTGCACTGCCAACTGATACCAGGGCTGTCCCTTTGGAAGTCTTCTGCCAGAACCCGTCTGTCCCAGATCCATCACTAAGCTGCCATGTGGGGGTGGGCACACTGGGACACTCTTGCTGGAAGACACTGTTTTCCTGTGTGCTCTAATAAGGCAACCCCTGCCCCACCTGGGTCACATCGCAATCACCCCATACTGTGTGCATAGACAGTCTTTTCCCAGTGTTTGGGAATTTTTCTTGTTCTATATGCTTCTTCCCCATTATTTCTTGGAATTCTCATCAAATGTGATAAATATTTATCACATAATTTTAAAAACCTTCTTTGGACAAAGTTTCCAAAATGTTTATTTCCAACTGGAACTAAGTTCTAGACTTTCATATCCAACAACTAATTAAAAATTTCACTTGGATGTGTAATAGGTGTGCCAAAATTAGTACTTCCAAAATCAAAATATTGATTTCTAAATTCACAGAGATCTTATCTAAACTAGTTTCACTGAAATATCTATTTTCTTGTATCTAAAAACCTCTCTGCTGTGGTCTGGGTATGGGTTGGGAAAGAATTTCCAGACTTGAGACAGAACGAAAGTGAAATAGAGTGAGAGATGTTGTTAGAACAGCGGGGCCCCTCAAGGGAAAACCGACATTGAACAGGGGTCCTTACTCCAATTTTATACCTAGGGTACAAGGAGTGAGATAGGGGTCTTTTGAGGGTCATTTGCTGATTGGAAGAGGCACGTATACTGGGGTGGGGGGCAGCGAGAGGGGAGCGGGGAGAGTAAGGCAAATACCTATTATCTGTGATGTAAGAAGGGAGACAGGTTATACTGCTCAGGAGGACTTGAAATCCATTAATAGTTACAACATGGGGGAGGGAAGGGTGATAAGGGTCTGGTTTTTCTGTTCCTGCATTCCAAGACACTCCTTGATTTTATCTGCTGTTTTGTCCTCGGGTAACCACACTCTGTTATTTCACATCTCTTAAATATTTTTTATGAGTGTTATTTTATTTTTTAAAGTTTCCACAATGCATAGCAATATATAGGACAGTTTCAGCTCTTTATTGCTGCATTTCACCCACCCAGAAACACAAAGGCTGAAGGCAGGTGGTACCTCTCCTCCCTTTAGTTTTGGCTGAAGCTGCTGTCATATGGAGGCTTGACTGGGTGAACATGTTTCAGGTGGCTTAGTTACATTGCTGGGAGTAGTTGCTGGCTTTCAGCTAAGAGCTCAGCTAGGCTTATTAGCTGGGACACATCAGTTCTCCTGCACGTGACACCTCCTGGAGGCTTATCTTGTTGCAGAAACCAGTATTTGAGAATCCAGGCAAAACACTCAGAGAGTTGGAGAACTCAGGATTACTATGCTGGTGAGACAAGAGGGGTTAACACTCCAAGCTCCGAGCCCCAAACAAAGGGATTACAGAGTTTTTATAGACAGACTGTAGTGGGCAACACTAACTGTTAATAGGCTGGTTTAAACTAAAGGGTTTCGTGCATGCAGGAACAGTGGTCAAAATGGGGAGAGGCATGCCTGACTTGAACAGGCATGATTAAGCAGGTTTGCAGGGGTTGGGTGATTGCAAAGAACAGGACAAGGGTGAATTGGATAAACTCCAGTTCCCAGTATTGCAAGTTCCCATTTTCTGAGACTATGTGACTTATGTGATCCAGACTTTGCAAGGGGCAAGGTGAGTTACAGAGACAAAAGGAGGTCAAATTTTATCATTTCCTCTTCAATCTCAGCCCAGTCACTAGGTTCAGACTGAGTGTTCCTAGTACCACAGGCAGATGTCACATAAGATAAGCAGGGTCACCTGTGCCTCATGAAATGAAAGTTGTGTCCGACTCTTTGTGACCCCATGGAATTCTCCAGGCCAGAATACTGGAGGGGGTAAACTTTCCCTTCTCTAGGGTATCTTCACAACCCAGGGATCGAACTCAGGTCTCCCACATTGCAGGCAGGTTCTTTACCAGCTAAGCCACAAGGGAAGCTCTTGGTATGGGTTCTGCCTCATGATATGGGCCAAAACAACTGCAGGGCCAGCCAGGATGAAGAGGAGTGGAAACGGACTCTATCTCTCAATAGGAGGAGTGGTAAAGCATTTATAGGAACTCTTATCACCAGGGTTAGTAATGTAAACTACTTACTTTCCTCCTTCCTGTTTCCCTAGTGGTTCAGATAGTAAAGAATCTGCCTTACAACGCAGGAGACCCAGGTTCAACCTCTGAGTTGGGAAGATCCCCTGGAGAAAAGAATGGCAACTTACTCCAGTATTCTTCCCTGGAGAATTCCATGAACAATAGATCCTGGCAGACTATAGTCCATGGACTCACAAAGGGTTAGACATGACTGAGCAACTAACACTACATTACAACTCTTGCCTGCGAAGTACAGGCACCCTTCTTAAAAGTTCCTCAATTTTCATCCTGTGTGGATGAATTCTCATCATTCTTGGGCTTAACGTACAGGATTTCATCATGTACATCAAGTTCAATTGTAGATGAGGTTCTTTGCATGCACGTTTTTTTCAGACGTGGGGATCTACCTGCCTTATCACAGCAGATATGAAATGGGGTGAAAAAAAACATCGTAACTGCCATAGACACTCCTGTGCAAAAAAGGAGGTGTTATGATCTGAATTGTGTCCCACCCTCAATTCATGTGTTGACTGGATTTGGGGATAAGTCTTTTAAAAAGAGATTGAGGTAAATTTTTGCCGTCTGCCTGGGCCCTGATCCACCTATTAGTACACAAGTAAAAGACAGGAGCCATATGATAGTCACTGTACTACAGTCTTCTGAATCAAGCCAAGCCCATGCTGCCCACTCCCTCTGCTCCTGGACAGAGTGGTCCTTGGTCATGTACAGTTCTGTTTAACAGGGATGCTTCCTCATGGATTTTGGATCTACCATCTGGATCCTGTATTCCTGTTCCTTAAGAAATTAGTAATTTTCTAAGCTTGCTTCCTAAGCAAAGTAGTCTGGGGGCTCAAAGTCATCTTTGCATGTTGTACTGTTTCTGCCACTTTCAGCGCAAGTAAGATACCTCTTTTTAATATGGTGGATTAAATCCTAGATCATGTCTGATGATCTGAGGTGGAGGTGATGTAGTAATAATAGAAATAAAGTATACAATAAATGTCATGTGCTTGAATCATCCTCAAACCATCCCCTCGTTCCTGGTCCATGGAAAAAATGTCTTCTACAAAACTGTGCTGGTGCCAAAATGTTGGGGACCACTGTCTGTGATTATCTGTATCTGTGCATTCTTACAGATGGGTCGCCCTCAACTTTGCAAAGTCCTTCATGGTGTTGTAGAACATTGTTCTTATTATCTTGTAAGCCCTTTTGTTTATTGGAATGACTGTGGGGGACATCCTAAAGCTTTCTGAGATTTTAATAAAGGGTCTGATAACCACATGCATGCTCAGTTGCTCAGTCATGTCTGACTCTTTGCAACCCTATCGATTACAGCCTGCCAAGCTCCTCTGTCCATGGAATTTTCCAGGCAAGAATTCTGGAATGGGTTGCCATTTCCTCCTCCAGGGGATCCTTGCAACCAATAAATCATACTGAAATCTCCTGCAAGTCTACATTGCAGGTGGGATTCTTTACAGTTGAGCCACTGGGGCTTGACTTAATCTTTACACTGGCAGCTCCCTGAACTTGGTCTTCATCCTGGAGCCATTTCCTACTTGGCCAAAGTTTGGATCCTTGGAGAAACTAGAGGAATTGTTTTGTTTTTCAAGTCCAAGTTTGGAAACTCCTTAAATTACCAGTTTTACAGACAGTTGCTTTAATTTCTTTAAGTCCCATAGTTTTATACAGTCAGTGAAAGGAAACCAGTTGGTATTAATTCTTCCTGGAGATTTCTTTTAGATTCACAAATTCATTTTATACAGTTTCTTTCTTGCATCTTATTGCATGGAACGTTCAACTAGCAAGTATACTGTTTATACAGTAGAATCCCTTTTCTGAAGATTTAAATAGTAATTTTGTGAACACATTTCTCACATCCTTTCCAGACTTCACAAATAGCCTGCTTTAAACTTGAGGTTCTAAGTGGATCAAAAGCCAGCCTCACAAAGACCAACTTCTGTTTCTGTGATATATTGATTCATAACAAAAGCCCCCAAAGTTAATTGCTTAAAACATTTATTCTCTTTCACAGTTCTCGAGTTGACTCACTGTTGGTTATTTGCCTTCTTCCCATATAAAAGTGCACACAGCTGCTCTGACTTTCCCAGGTTTTCGTCTCACTAAGCATTGGGTTTGGATCTGTTAACTCCTAAGGGTTGACTCACACTGCAGACAGCTGGTGCCTCTCCCCACTGGGGGCTCATGAAGGCCAGGACACCTAGGTTTCCATCCACATGCATAAACTCTGCTGCTTGGTCTTCATTCTTATTTCATGACTGTGTTCCAAAAGGCAGCTATCTGAGAAATGAAGCAGAGACTTGCAGCTCTAAAGACACTGACTTGGAAGCTACATAGCATCACATTCATTGCCTTTTCAAAACAAGTCACTGGACTGGCCCAGATTCAAGGGAAATGAAAGTAGTCTCTACCTATTGATTAAAATAGCAGTAAAATATATTTGCTACAGAATCTACAAAATTGGGTCTTGACTTAGTGTGTGTTAAATAAATATTCTTTGAAAGAATGAAGGAATGTAAGACTGAATGTTCTCGTTTAAGCCAAGAGCACATTTCATTCACACTCTGTCAGTTGAAAGAGCACTAATATTTCAAGATGTATTTTAATTATTCATTCTCTGTGATGCCTTTTAAATTCATCTATTAGATAATGGTTTTCTTTTCATTTTAGCTAAATCATAATGCTCTTCATGCTCAGCGTAGCACTTACATAATATATTCACTTCTATCTTCACTAGCATGCAGACAAGTTGAAAGTTTGTGTGTTATTGATACATTTTCGCCAAGCACCTGTCAGTGTGTCTTTTATATTAGTCCTTAATAAATAATTGTAAATCTTTGCTGTTTTACATTAATAACCTTTAACTATAACTTCAGCACAGGTTTACAAAATTTTGTGAAATTCTATAAATAAGAATATGTATTTCAATTTTTTATTGAAATCTACTTGATTTACAATGTTAAGACTACATATTTTTCAAACAAGCATTTTATTTTAACATAATTTAAGATTTATGGAAAAATGAAGATGATACAGAGAATTCCAATATAACCCACACACATTTCACTTAATGCTAACATCTTACATCTATATGGTAGATATATTGTAATTATGAACCAATATTGATTCTTTGTTAATTGAAATCTATACATTTTTCAGATTATCCTAGTTTTTACCTAAAGTGTTTTTTTTCTGTTCCAGGATCCCAACCAAATTTCCATATTATATGAAGTGATGGGATGGGAAGTGATGGAATGGGATGCCATGATGTTAGTTTCTTGAATGTTGACTTAGTTTCTTAAATCTTGAATGTTTTAAACTAGCTTTTTCACTCTCCTCTTTCGCCTTCATCAAGAGGCTCTTTAGTTCCTCTTCCCTTTCTGCCAATAGGGTGGTGTCATCTGAACATCTAAGGTTATTGATATTTCTTAGCAATCTTGATTCCAGATTTTGCTTCATCCAGCCCAGCATGTCCCATGATGTACTTTGCATATAAGTTAAAGGTACAGGGTAACAATCTACAGCCTTGATGTACTTCGTTTCCAATTTTGAACCAATCCATTGTTCCATGTCCAGCTTTATCCGTTACTTCTTGACCTGCATACAGATTTCTTGGAAGGCAAGTAAGGTGGTCTGATATTTCCATCTCTTTAAGAATTTTCCATAGTTTGTTGTGATCCACACAGTCAAAGGCTTTAGCGTAGTCAATGAAGCAGAAGTAGATGCTTTTCCTGGAATTCTCTTGCTTTTTCTATAATCCACTGGATGTTGGGAATTTGATCACTAGTTCCTCTGCCTTTTCTAAATCCAGCCTGTACATCTGGAAGTTCTCAGTTCACATACTGTTGAAGCCTATCTTGAAGGATTTTCAGCATTACCTTGCTAGCATGTAAAATGAGTGCAATTGTGTGGTAGCTTGAACATTCTTTGGCATTGTCCTCCTTTGGAATTGGGATGAAAACTGACCTTTTCCTGTTTGTTACAAATTTGTATATAGCCTGACTTTCTCTCTTGCCTCCTTGGAATTGTCACTCAGAACTAACTGAGGTGCTGTAGCCTGGACTGTAGTCCTCATATTACCCCAAATAAAAAACTTAACTTGCAACTCTCAAATTGGGCATACTTTTTAGTCAACATAGACTATCAATAGAATACAAAATTTAAATAAAGCAGATAAATGCAAAAAAGAAAACATAGTTATCCATAACCCATCACTTGGAAATATTTATGCAAAAAATTTATAAGGTGTTCATTTTATGTTCATGCTTAGATTTTTCTAAAAGTAACACACATGACATTTTTGCACTGCAAATTTTGTGATGAGTCACATAACTCTAATGCATTTCACTGACAACAGGTAAAGAACCACAAATACCACTGTGTTACTGAGTTTAAGCTCACTGTGCTTGCTGCACAAGAGGCCAATAAATCTGAGGAATGAGGTGTTGAGACAAGGCATATAACTTTATTTGGAAAGCCAGTTGACAGAGAAGATGGCAGAGTTCAGTTCAGTTCAGTCCAGTCGCTCTGTTATGTCCAACTCTTTGTGACCTCATGAACCGTAGCACGCCAGGCCTCCCTGTCAATCACCAACTCCCAGAGTCCACCCAAACCCATGTCCATTGAGTTGGTGATGCCATCCTACCATCTCATCCTCTGTCATCCCCTTCTCCTGCCCTCAATCTTTCCCAGCATCAGGGTCTTTTCCAATGAGTCAGCTGTTTGCATCGGGTGGACAAAGTATTGGAGTTTCAGCTTCAACATCAGTCCTTCCAATGAACACCCAGGACTGATCTCCTTTAGGATGGACTTGTTGGATCTCCTTGCTTTCCAAGGGACTCTCAAGAGTCTTCTCCAACACCACTGTTGAAAAGCATCAATTCTTCTGCATTCATTTTTCTTTATAGTCCAACTCTCACATCCATACATGACCACTGGAAAAACCATAGCCTTGAGTAGAAGGACCTTTGTTGGCAAAGTAATGTCTCTGCTTTTTAGTATGCTGTCTAGGTTGATCATAACTTTCCTTCCAAGGAGTAAAATGGCAAAGTAATGTCTCAAAATAGCCATCTTCTCTGGGTCTGGATGCCAGGTTCTTTTATGCATCAGAGATGGGAGGGGTGTGGGAGGGGGTGTGGGAGGGGGAGTGTGGAAATGAAGTAAAAAATTTAATTTTTTCAAATATCTCATAGAATGGCAAGCCTCAGGCAGGGGAATGTGTTAGTTTACTTTCATTCACAGGTGGCAATATCAGATTGTCTCCCTGTGAGGTAAACAAAGGCAGTTTGGTTTAAGGGTCAGGTAGAGGGGGTAGGGTTCTCTGAGGCAGGAAGTTATGTATGATTATAATAACAAAAGAAGTCAAAGACACAGGTCTAAAATAGAAGAGTCAATATTGATTTCTTTGGGTTACATAAGTAATATCTGAGGGTTTGAGTATCTCTTCAATTTAATCTGTATTACTCAGTAAATTCTTAGAAAATGATGAGGCTTTTGTGTGTTTTGAGCTCTTGGTGAAATGCGTGGTATGGTAACATTTTAGAATTTCCACTTATAAAATTATATCAAGATTGTGTTAAATTATAAATGTAAAATTTCCTCAAATTCCCCCAAAAATTGAATTATCTTTTTTGACATAATTTTAATAAGATTTAAATTTTCCATTATTAGGGTTTTTACATCAAAACTGATCTTTTAAAATTATTCTTAATATTGGATTGCATAACTTTTAGTTACAACAAAGTGTACACTGTAGATTTTTTTGATAAATTATAAGCAGTGGAATGATTGAGTAAAACAAAGACTGCATTAATAGTATATATGCAGAAAAAACTTAAGAGTGTTACCTGTATGATACTCTTCAATGACTTCCTTCTAATAGTCAATTTTATGTAACATATTTTCTAATATTATTTGCTTTGGTGTATTTATGTCAATGTGCGTATGTTGCTTTGCATAATTTCATATAATTTTCTTCTTAAAATAAGCAAGATTTATTTTACCTTCTTTTTTTCAAAGGAAAAAAAGCCAACAGCATTTGTGAAAGTTAAATTAGAAATAATTTCAACTTAATAACACTAAATTTATCATAAAAGCAATAGAATGGCAAAAAATTTATAATCTCATATTCAGTTCAGTTCAATTGTTCAGTCGTGTCCGACTCTTTGCGACCCATGAATCACAGCATGCCAGGCCTTCCTGTCCATCACCAACTTCCGGAGTTCACTCAAACTCATATCCATCGAGTCAGTGATGCCATCTGGCCATCTCATTCTCTGTCGTCCCCGTCTCCTTCCGCCCCCAATCCTTCCCAGCTTCAGAGTCTTTTCCAGTGAGTCAACTCGTCGCACGAGGTGGCCAAAGTATTGGAGTTTCAGCTTTAACATCAGTCCTTCCAATGAACACCCAGGATTGATCTCCTTTAGAATGCACTGGTTGGATGTCCTATTATCTTAGTTCAATTAATTCATAGGTGACTTGGACCATAACACTGTGTAACCTTGTGTGGTTTATTTAATCAGAGAAAAGTAACGCTCTATTGAGAGAAAATAATAACTTCAAAATACTCTAACTTCCTTATCTTAAAATGATTGGAGGGTGATATTGCAAAATAAAAAAGCAGTTCCAATTAAACACTGTAAGAAGACAAAGTCCCTTTTAAAATATAATTAAACAAAAAGGTCTGTCCAGAAGAAAAAAATTTGAATATAAAGCAATGAGGTGTATTAAAAAAATCCAAATTTTGAAAGCTATTACGTATTTTATACTTTAAATATTCTAAATACTCCTGTTGCCAATATGTTGAGAATTATTAACAAATTCAAATAATACTGTGTTGGGCTTCCCTGTTAGCTCAGTTGGTAAAGAATCCTCCTGCAATACTAGAGACCTGGGTTCAATCCCTGAGTTGAGAAAACTCCCTGGAGAAGGAAACAGCTACCCACTCAAGTATTCTGGCCTGGAGTACTCCATGGACTGTATAGTTAGTCCATGGGGTCACAAAGAATTGGACATGACTTTGTCTTATGACTTTAAAATATTGTTAATGCCAAGAGAAATGTACTGGTTGTTCACTTTGGAAGTGGCATATTTTACATCTTCATTATCGTTATTAAAAATGTTCAATTCAGTGAAAAGAGTTTGATAACAGTGATAATTTCTATTGAGCAAAGGAAAATTTTAGAGCTGTTTGTAACACATCTGAATCACTGCTGAATAGGCAAAGTTTGTGTGCATTTTCTTTTAATGTCGCTAGAAGTATTATGATTCATTTTCACTTTAAAGCAATGTTTTAAAATCATGTTCTTTAGAGTAAATATCAGAATCATCTAATTCACTGGCAAAACATGCAATATACAAGCCCAGTTACCTCAAAAATGCAATGCCTATATAAGAGGGTTGTGTGAGTCAAGTTACATTACTAAATATGAATCTTTGGAAGAAAGATATGAGTTTATTACTTTTAATCAGCTTATCTAAATCTTTTTAAAAAATAAATTTCAACATTTTCTAAAGTATTTTTTTTTAGTTATGTTAAAACATAATGTAATAAAATGTGACATATTAATAGTCAAATATCACACCCACAGTCATATCACATGTTTACTTTGAAAATCTAAACACTAATCTCTGCCATGGAAATCGGGACCCTTTGAAGAAGCTGTAAGAGATGCCAAGTAGGTCAGATCCCATAATGTAACAATCATCTGCTTGTTGGTGACATTCTTATTCTTCACATTCAATAACAGTTACAAGACTTTCTCCATGGCAAGATATCTTGTGCTTTCAATACAAAAGTCATAATAGAAGATGATTATGATTGTTATGAAGATGTAAAGAAACTCCTTAAAATCATCAGATAGGAAGGTAAAGGGTGGAAATAATGATAAAAAGGACGAGCTTAATATAATGAAAAATAAACAAAATTAACAAAGTGAAATTTTGATTTTCTGAAATTACTTTTTTTCAAATCTCTGGTGAAAATATAGGGCAAAATGTAAGTACAACTGTATGATTGCCTTGGCTGGTAAGCAGAACAATGAGAATTTATGAACCAATCATCTGATCACATGGAAAAGAAAGTAGTGAGAGGGGAGTCTGATGTTTCAGCTGTTTTTCCCTTTTAAAGGGATTTTCCAGGCAAGAATACTGGAAAGGGTTGTCATTTCCTTCTCCAGGGTATCTTCTCAACCCAGACTTTGAATCCATGTCTCCTGAGTCTCCAGAACTGGCAGGTGGATTCTTTACCAGCTAAGCCACAAGGGAAGCCCTTTTAAAGTGATTACTGATCTCCAAAGTTTAAATGGCATTTGAAATGATAAGGTAAACAGAACTTTAATAGGTTTATGGGGGTAGGGTTCCAGACCTGCTGAAACTGAGAGACCCAATGAACCTCCTAGGTTTTCACTTGGGAACCCCAAGGACTATTCACAGGGCCAACCTGAGCAACCCACAGAAGAATCACATCAGTTTCTGGATTATTAGAGTGATTCAACTCGCAGACTATCTCCCCACTATTAGCAAAAGTAAATCATTTCTGAAATAGGATAGCAGATAAGAAATTACATACCAGAACATCAAAAATTAACTGCCTAGGAATTAATCCAGCAAAAAACTTTATAGAGGAAATAACATTATTAAAAGGAATATTTAAATGCCAAAGAATTGGAAGTATATATCATGTTTATTAAGTGTAAACATCCATAGTTTAAATATTCCAATTATTTCCTAAAATTTAGTGTTGCTGCTGCTGCTGCTAAGTCACTTCAGTCGTGTCCGACTCTGTACGACCCCACAGATGGCAGCCGACCAGGTTCCACCGTCCCTGGGATTCTCCAGGCAAGAACACTGGAGTGGGTTGCCATTTTGAAAATGTTTAACAGGTTGCTTTGTGGAAATTCACAAATCACTTTTTAAAAAATTTATTTATTTTAATTGGAGACTAATTATAATATTGTGGTGGTTTTTGCCATACATTGAAATGAATCAGTTATGGGTGTACATGTGTCGCCTTGTCTGAACACCCCTACCTCCCTAACATCACTCTGGGTTGTCACAGTGTGAAATAGATGGCCAGTCCAAGTGTGATGGATGAAGCAAGACATTCAAACTGCTTTTAAAAGTTACATGGAACTACAGAGGGACAAGAATAATGAAGACAGCCATAAAAAGAATGAGTGGGAGGACTTTCATTACTATAAAATCAACACTCACTATGTAGCTACAGTAATTAAACAGTGTTGTATTGACACCAAAATAGACATTCGACCAAAGAAACATGATGAAGAATCCAGAAATGAATCCAAAGTTTTATTAGGCAGAGAGACTTTTGGTAGGGATGACTTCAGTTAAAGGAGTTTAGAAGATAAGAAGCATCTATACTGTATGCCCCAAACCTGAAGCACTTGTAAAAGCCCAAAGGGCATGTGTCTTTTCATTCTCACTTTCACAGATATGCACTTGGAGGAATGGAGAAAATCCTCCTTTTGAATCTCCACAAGGCATTAAATGACTCTGGACCTATCTTGCACTGTACACAAACATCTCTCCAGGGCTGACTGAGGACCTAAAGGCGAAAGGTAAAGTTGAGAAGAGATAACTCAATTGATCCTACTGACTGTGGGGTAGGAGGAGATGTCTTCAAAGGATACAAAAGTCCTTAAGCATAAAGAGAAAGGCTGACAAACTGTACCACATTCAAACAAGGATCTTCTTAAGAATTTATTATTAAGAAATTCACAATTAAGCCACAGAGTGGGATAGATTATTTGTTATACATATACCCAACAAAGAAGTCACATACAGAATATTAGAGAACAACAGCAACAAGCAGACAACAACAACAAAAAAAAATGAATGTAAATTACTTGCACAGTCACTTCAAAAAGTGATAAAAATTCATTACTTTTCATCAGCAAAATACAAATTAAATCCTCCATAAGACATATATGTCAAAATGGATAACTAATGATAACACCAGTGTAAGTGAGAATATGGAACATTGGAATGCTCATAGATGGCTTGGATTTTTAGATAAGATAAAATTTTTCAGAACTGTTCCTTCTCCTGTACTGTAAGTTGACTTTTTCATGATCACTTTATGAATCATTTTACCTAAGGTTTTTAAATATTTTGTGACTCAACATATTAATTTAAGTGTATGTAGCATTTTTATATATTTAATAAGCTTTCTGGATGCTGATCTCTAAGTTATGACTCAATGCACTTGATGACACTATATTAAGGTAGATTTTAATTATTAATTTAGAAGCCAATTATAAGCAACCATGAAAAACAACGTATGTGCATTGACAAAAATGCACCACACACCAAAGATGTATCACAGAAAATCAACTGGTAGAATGAAGCATAGGATAGTAACTATTTGTAAATACAAACTAACATCCCTCTCCCTTTTAAATCACATACTATTAATGCAGACTCTATTTATCTCAGTCATTCCATTTCACAAAACTTATCCCAAGAAATAAAACAACCTTTGTTGAATAGGAATTTTTAACAAAACAGTATTGTTCACAACATTATATAAAACAGTAAATAACTTTATATGACAAAAACATTTTTATGAAGCAAATTATATGATAAATTTAAGCAATTTTATAATTTGAGAAAATTGTGCTATATAAGATTCTTTTTTGTAATTTTTTAATTGAAAAAAGTTCATAATATATGTGAAAAAATCTAAATTCCCTTTTAGAAAGAGGCAAAATTTAATCACATCAAAATTTAATCACTTTCCAATCCCAAAGAAAGGCAATGCCAAAGGATGACCAAACTTCCACACGATTACACTCATCTCACAAGCTAGCAAAGTAATGCTCAAAATTTTCCAAGCCAGGCTCAACAATATGTGGACCGTGAAATTCTGGATGTTCAAGCTGGTTTAAGAAAAGGCTGAGGAACCAGAGATCAAATTGCCAAAATCTGTTGGATCGTTGAAAAAACAAGAGAGTCCCAGAAAAACATCTATTTCTGCTTTATTGACTATGCCAAAGCCTTTGACTGTGTGGATCACAATAAACTGTGGAAAATTCTTCAAAAGATGGGAGTACCAGACCATCTTACCTGCCTCCTAAGAAATCTGTATGCACGTCAAGAAACAAGTTAGTCAGAACTGGACATGGAAAAGCAGACTGGTTCCAAATCGGGGAAGGAGTATGTCAAGTCTGTATATTGTCACCCTGCTTATTTAACAATATGCAGAGTACATCATGAGACATGCTGGGCTGGATGAAGAACAAGCTGTAATCAAGACTGTCAGGAGAAATATCAATAATCTCAGATATGAAGATGACACCACCCTTATGGCAGAAAGCGAAGAACTAAAGGACCTCTTGATGAAAATGAAAAAGGAGAGTGACAAAGTTGGATTAAAACTCAGCATTCAGAAAACTAGAATCATGGCATCTGGTTCCATTACTTCATGGAAAATAGATGGGGACACAATGGAAACAGTGTCTGACTTTATTTTTGGGGGCTCCAAAGTCACTGCAGATGGTGACTTTAGCCATGAAACTGAAAGACGCTTGCTCCTTGGAAAAAAAAGCTATGACCAACCTCAGTTCAGTTCACTTCAGTTGCTCAGTCGTGTCCCACTCTTTGCGACCCCATGGACTGCAACACCCCAGGCCTCCCTGTCCATCACCAACTCCCGGAGTTCACTCAAACTCATGTCCATCCAGTCGGTGATGCTATCCAGCCATCTCATTCTCTGTCGTCCCCTTTTCCTGCCGCACCCAATCCTTCCCAGCATCAGAGTCTTTTCCAGTAAGTCAACTCGTCACATGAGGTGGCCAAAGTATTGGAGTTTCAGCTTTAGCGTTAGTCCTTCCAATGAACACCTAGGATCGATCTCCTTCAGAATGGACTGGTTGGATCTCCTTGCAGTCCAAGGGACTCTCAAGAGTCTTCTCCAGCACCACAGTTCAAAAGCATCAATTCTTCGGTGCTCAGGTTTCTTCACAGTCCAACTCCCACATCCATACATGACCATGGGAAAAAGCATAGCCTTGACTAGACGGACCTTTGTTGGCAAAGTAGTCTCTGCTCTTTAATATACTATCTAGGTTGGTCATAACTTTCCTTCCAAGGAGTAAGTGTCTTTTAATTTCATGGCTGCAATCAGCATCCGCAGTGATTTTGGAGCCCAAAAAAATAAAGTCTGACACTGTTTCCACTGTTTCCCCATCTATTTCCCATGAAGTGATGGGACCAGATGCCATGATCTTTGTTTTCTGAATATTGAGCTTCAAGCCAACCTTTTCACTCTCCTCTTTCACTTTCATCAAGAGGCTTTTGAGTTCCTCTTCACTTTCTGCCATAAGGGTGGTGTCATCTGCATATCTGAGGTTATTGATATTTCTCATGGCAATCTTGATGACCAACCTAGACAGCATATTAAAAAGGAAAGAAATGACTTTGTAACAAAGGTCTGTCTAGTCAAAGCTATGGGTTTTCCAGTGGTCATATATGGACGTGAGAGTTGGATTGTGAAGAAAGCTGATTGCTGAAGAATTGATACCTTTGAACTGTGATGTTGGAGAAGACTCTTGAGAGCCCCTTGGACTGCGAGGAGATCCAACCAGTCCATCCTAAAGGGGATCAGTCCTGAATGTTCATTGGAAGGACTGATAGTAAAGCTGAAACTCCAGTACTTTGGCCATGTGATGAGAGGAACTGACTTATTTTAAATGACCCTCATGCTGGGAAAGATTCAAGGCAGGAGGAGAAGGGGACAACAGAGGATGGGATGGCTGGATGACATCACCGACTCAATGGAAATGAGCTTGAGCAAGCTCAGGAAGTTGGTAATGGTCAGGGAGGCCTGGCAGACTGCAGTCCATGGGGTTGCAAACAGTTGGACATGACTGAGCAACTGAATAGACTGACTGAAGCACAGAATGAGCACCAAAGAAGAAAGTAAAGGGTCACTCTGGCCTCAAAATATTAGTTATGGTAGCCTTTGGTTTTCTCAATTGTTATTGGTAAAGCATTTTAAAGTTGTATTTGTCACTTTCAAATGTAAGAAGAAATAAAAAGAATAGATACATGCAAAAAATATATAAAGGAAAGCTTTTACTTTAAAAACAAAAACAAACAAACAAAAAACAAAATTCAGAATGCAGATATGTCATGTGTGTTCTTTAAAAAATGAAAAGGTTGATAAAAATAAAGACTGCAAGTAATCCATGAAAATTTAACTGTGATTATGTAAATGACAAGACTGGATTTTTTTCTTCTTTTTTCATTTGCAATTTCCAGATTTTCCACAATGAGTAGAAAAACAAAACAAAACAATGATGCATGGTGTTAAATATTAAACTTAATTCTACCCACCAAAAATCTTCTTTTGTTAAATTTTAATCCCATATTTAATTTATGTTGTAATTTAACATCATGAAGTATTCAACAATTATTTATTCAGAGTTAACAGATATCATTACAGTCACTTAGTAACAATTATGAACAAAATATTGTTCTTTTCTAAACTTGCTTATTATGTCATGAATAAAAGATCTGAATACAAATCTCAAGTATGATGCCACCATGAAAAATGTTATAATACAATTAATATGAATGAAAGTCATGATTTCTAATAGTGGAATTAAAAAAAAAAAAAATGTGTTCCTGAAGAATGTGCAGTAAACCAAAACTTGAAATATGAATACTTTTTCCCTGACAGAGTGTGGATAAAAATGTACCTAGGTTGAGACAAATGTGTTTACTTTTTTTATTAATATAAATATTGTTAAAAAAGATCTATTTAATGAACATTGTCATTCAGTTGTTAAGTCATATCTGACATATTAATCCAGCCCAGTTACATGGTCTTTGTGATAGAATAAAATTATAACATTTAGGTAAAGTCTAGTGACATGCCCTCTCTCCCCCAAGTTCCCCTCCCCCTGCCCCCGGCCCTATTTTCACCAATAGAATGCAGCTGATGACAGCTTGGAGCCTCTATTAGATCTCAGGTCCTGTATTCACTATTTGCAACTCATTCTTTGGCAATCTACCTGTCTTGTGATGAGCTAAGGCACACCAAAAGTCATGAGTAATGACTTCCCTGGTAGACCAGTGGCTACCACTTCATGCTCCCAAAGCAGGAGGCCCAGGTATGATCCATGATTGGGAAACTAAATCCCACATGCTGCAACTAAAGGTTTGTATAATACAACCAAAACATCCTGTATGCCACAACTAAGAGAGAAACTAATGATCACTTACAATGTTGGATTCGTGATGTCTGAAGAAGAGGATTTAGCTTCAGGATTAGGTAGCAGACTTGATCCCTTGGAGCTTTTGTGTGGCCGAAGTTTTACTACAGTGAAAAAGGACAGAGAACACTTCTGACATAGACATCAGAAGGGGGACAGAGAGTGCCCTCAAACTAGTCTTAGCAAGGGAGATATATACTTTTTCAGTTGGTTATTAACAACAGATCAAAATAAAGTCTCAAAGTTGTAAAAGTCCCACTCCCACAATTTACATTTTAAGATGACAGGATTAGTCAGAAGGTTCTTGAGAAACATGTTCTTGAGCAGGATACATTGTTGTTATGTAGTCCTTGGTATAGAGTTCAAGATGAGTTGTTTTGTCGTGTAATCATTACCTCTGGGCTTAAAGAAAAAAAGCGTTTTATGTGACTCAGATGCAGGAATGTAGAAAAAATAAGTTTGTCCTTTTCTCCTCCAGAGCCCCAGACTCCTTTTTCCCCTCCTCCTTCTCCTCCTCCTCCTCTTCCTCCTCCTCCAGGACCCTGGACTTCTTATCAACCTAAGAATTAACTCTCTCAGTAATTAACATTGAAAGTATGTGGTGTATTTGGACATTTTACTTGAAACAGTACATATGGCATTTTGTTTATATTTTGTGATTATTTTAAAAGTCCCTTCAAGCCTAAGTCAGCTTATTGTGACATATTATGAGATTTGTACAGTGTTTTGTACTTTGGTGGTAGAATTGTGAGCCCAAAGATGGGTGATGCTGAATTACACTGGGAATGGAAGAGGTGAAGGAAAAGTGAGGCCAGGGCAGACTGGGGTGTGCTTGTGTGTGGTGAGGTCACAGTACAGTTGTATGGAGCTGGACTGTGATAAAACTGCACCAAAGCCAAGATTCACAGCAAGAGTAAAACAATGACTTGATGGTTGAATGAGAAAATGCTACTGTAATTTTAAAATGACACAGTTTTCTGCCTTTTCTCACTTCTGGAGACTGTCTTCTCGCTGCATCTTCCATTTATAACCACTCCGTCTTGGTCTCCTTTATGGTTACCAGAAATCCCACCCCTCTGTGACAGAGCTTTCCCTGGCACACTGAGTTCCCTTTCACCCTGTACATTTGCATGCATGATGCACCTTGATCCATTCCCCACAAATCAAATGTTGCCTCAGAGTAATCGTCATGCTACTACCAAATAAATAAAGCAACAGTGAATTACTTCTATGGAGAGAATGATTTAAATATTTTTAAACATGTTTATTATTCAAGACAATAGATTGCTTGCTTTCCACATAGAGTTTAGAAAGTAGGAAAAGCGTTTTCATGAGCATTATACACTATTGGAAGATAAGAATGGATGAAACCACCAAACTAAGCATTTTGGGATATTTTAATAAGAAAGGAAGATATTATCAAACTGTTAAGAAAGCCAGAATAGAGCAAATAAAAACCTGAAGATTGAAAATGGGTGGGTGGCTGTACAAACAGTGCTATCTCCTCCATGAGACTCAGAGAGATTAAAAACGCCTAGTAGACAGCCACAGGGACTGGCAGTTGGCCTTGGAAAAGCGTCATGAATTTAGTGAAATGATTATCTGTGGAGCATCTGGGCCAATATGCCTCACATCTCTACTTGTTTATAAGGATCTACTGCCTACAGTTACTTGACCTCAGGAAAAAACTAAGCATGTTGATTTTAAAATAAATTAAGCAAATACTTGCAGCAAGTTTCTAATATGGGCGTGGAGTCTATAGAGAAGAATAGAGCCTGGGAAAAATCCAGACATTACAAAAACCATGAAAAGGAAAAAAAAAAAAAAGATATAACTGAGCTATTCTCAGAATTACTGTTCATGAATAAAAATATATTGACGGATGGGTGAATTCTTTCTGCATCTTTCCAGTAAGTAAAAATGCCTGGGGCATCTGTGGGGTCTACAATTCCAGATGTTCCACCTTGAATGAAAGCTTGGCTCCTTCACTGCTAGATAGGTTCAGATGAATAAAAATACTGGACCCAAGAGATTTTGGTTTTGTTTGTTTGTTTGTTTTTTAGGAGACCAAATAAAGTCAGTGCAAATGATTTATAAGAAGGATAAAAGGAAATTTAAGCAGGTCAGATGGAGGTACAAACTTCCAACCTCATCAGAGGATAATCAGTTATGAATGATATTTTGAACAAGGTTCACATTTGAATTTCAGGATATTCCACTGTGTCCTTCTGGGAGCAGGCTCACAGCCCTTGACTGGACCCATTTGTAAATATGCTTGTCTTAAGATGTATTGATGGCTATTTCATGTGGCTCAGGTTAGGCCTGAACCTGGACCGTTGGAGACAGTAGCTGTCTACTACAGGTACATTAAATCACACAAAGAAGAAAACAGAGAATTTATTAACCCTCATCCTCTCCTGATAGAGTTAATTCTGTTATTTTTTCTGTTCTGAGCACCAGGAAGGCAGGATGTGATTAGTGACCCTGACAGATCTAGGGATTATGCTAACCAGGATTTAGACCAGTAAGAGAACTGATCCTGTAGTGTGCAGGACAAGGGAAAGATGCAGAACTGACCACACTATAGATTCAATCACTGATTTGAAACGTAGAATCAGTAGGGAGCAAGAAGCTCTGAACCTTGGAAGAGAAAATACAAATGAATGAACAGGAAAGCTAACCTTGTAAGAAATAAATAATTCAGGAAATAAAACAATTGAAACAGTTTTCTACTCAGTACTCTCAGATTCTGAAATATTATGTCTCCCTATCAAAAGAATATGTGGTAATAAAATCAGAATAGAGAACTAGAAAAATAATTTTTTTAATTAGAAGTATTGATGCCAATATATTTTTAAAGAAATTAAATGCGTTAAATATGAGGACTGATTTAAACAATGCTATTGTCAGAGAGGGGCTTCACTTGTGGCTCAGTTGGTAAAAGAATCCACCTTCAATGTAAGAGAACTAGGTTCTATCCCTGGGCTGGGAAGGTAATCTGTAAAAGGGACCAGCTACCCAGTCGAGTACTCTGGCCTGTAGAATTCCACAGACTGTACAGTCCATGGGGTGGAAACTAAGCAACTTTCACTTTCATTGTCAGGGAGGAAGAATTTTTTCTCTGCCTTTCTAGGTTCTTCTGGCTGGTCTAAGAATTAAATTTACATGAAGTATATTAACAGGAGAAAATCAAACAGAAGTTTAATAACATATATACATTAATACATGAGAGAAAAAGACAGAAAAATTGAATAAAGTCACAATGGCTAAAACCCTCATCTTAAATACCATATTCAAGTAAAAACAAAAAAAAGATGTTGTGGGAAGTGGTTTGGGACTTAAGGGGGAGAAAGGTGAGTAGTATGGTTATCTATGCTGACAGCTGCCTTTCTGGACCATGTCCACTACCTACATCCTTTAGGCAGTTTAGAGGGACAGTCAAAGATGCTTCTTGAGTCTTTTGGGGCATGATTGTTTTCCACTTGAAATAATCCACATGCATAAGAGATGTTTTGGGGTGGCAAATTTTGCCTTTGAAACACAGAGGAAAATAATCAGGAGATGGGGATATGAACACATATAATGAAGTGTAGAAGATAGAAAATAAAATATTTGTCCACAAGCAATCCTAGGAAGGACAAAAAAAAAAAAAAGAATAATGGAAACGGTAATAATGATAGTGATCTCAGGATACTATAAAGAGGAACAGTGAGCTTCAACATGGAAGGTCAAGGCAGGCAGAGCATAAAGAATGAAAAATGGTCCAAGAGTAATGGTAAATTTTCAAACTTATAAGATTAGAAAGAGGGAAGATGTAATTTTACTCAGAGACAGGGAAAGAAGAGTTTAAATAAATGAGAATCAAGTTAAAAGCCCAGAAAGACACACATATCACATATGATGCTGATTCCCATCAGAGACAGTGAAGAAAGGGAGAGTGTGGAATTTACAATACATCCCATCCATGTGGCAACAAGTACCCTGGAGCTTGTGCAAATCTATCTCCACCCTCAGAGTTCCCCAAAGCCTGCAGGTGTTAAGTCTCAAACCTCTGGCTTCTCTGGGGGTGCATGTTTTTTATTATTATGCTTGATTATTTGACTTTATAGTCATAAAACCTATCTTAACTGTCTGGAAGACAGAGCATAAAGAATGGGTTGATTGAATATCTGAAAGAAAATGAAAAATTTCTGCCGTAGTCTCAAGACTTGGGAGGGTGGTTCAAAATGGGGAACACATGTACACCCGGGGTGGATTCCTGTCATTGTATGGCAAAACCAATGCAATACTGTAAAGTAATTAACCTCCAATTAAAATAAATAAATTTTTAAAAAATTAAAAAAAAAGAAAATGAAAAATTATTAGGTAAAGTGGCATAAAGTTGGTAAAGAAATGAGATTTTTAAAAATTGAAGAAAAAGAGAAATCCCAAAACAGTAAAAGTAAGAAAAATTACAAAGCTATGAAGAATGAGGAAATGATTGTATTGTCAGTTACAAAACAAGTGCTTTAAGAAAAATTCAGATGGAACAAGTCATCTAATGACAAACTATGAAAAGTATAGACATGTCTGGGATGGCAAAACATGACTGTCTCTTTTCCATAACAATTAATGTTTCTCTTGAGATTCTTGAAATTCTTGGAACATTAAGCTCTGAGCTGACAACCACAGCAAGTGAGTACTTCCTTGAAGATGGTGCTGATATTAACAATTTTACCTGCCTTCTTGGTTAGGTGTTCTGGGAAGTGAATTTATCAGGTGTTGACATCATGGATGAATGGAATTGAGTTGGTATGCAATGTATCCTGCTCTAAGTATGCCCACATTTAAATATGTCCTATTAGCTTCACTGCATTCAACAACCAATATATATAGTTCCTCAATGTGTCTGAACTGTCATTCCTGATAGCACTTACCCTTTGGACAGTTTAGTCACTCAGTCATGTCAGACTCTTTGTGACCCCATGGACTGCATCCTGCCAGGCCTCCCTGTCCATCATCAACTCCTGGAGCTTGCTCAAACTCATGTCCATGGAATTGGTGATGCATCCAAAGCATCTCATCCACTCTTGTCCTCTTCTCCTCCTGCCATCAATCTTTTCCAGCATCAGGGTCTTTTCCAATAAGTCAGTTCTTTGCATCAGATGGCCAAAGTATTGGAGCTTCAGTTTCAGATCAGTCCTTCCAATGAATATTCAGTACTGATTTCCTTTAGGATTGACTGGTTTGATCTCATTGCAGTCCCAGGGACTCTCAAGAGTCTTCTCCAACACCACACAGTTCAAAAGTATCAGTTTTTCAGCTCTCAACTTTCTTTTATTTAGGTCCACTCTCACATATATACATGACTACTGGAAAAACCAAAGCTTTGACTAGATGGACCTTCATCAGTAATGTCTCTGCTTTTTAATATGTTGTCTATGTGGTCATAGATTTTCTTATATGGAGCAAGCATATTTTAATTTCATAGCTGCAGTCACCATCTGCAGTGATTTTTGGAGCACAAGAAAATAAAATCTGTCACTGGTTCCATTGTTTCCCCATCTATTTGCCATGAAGTGATGGGATTACATGCCATGATCTTAGTTTTCTGAATGTTGAGTTTTAAGCCAGCTTTTTTACTCTTCCTCTGTCACTTTCATCAGGAGGCTCTCTAGTCCCTTTTTGTTTTCTGAAATAAACGTTGTGTCATTTGCATATCAGAGGTTATTGATATTTCTCCTGGAAACCTTGATTCCAGATTGTGCTTCATCTAGCCTGGCATTTCACATGATGTACTCTGCATACAAGCTAAATAAGCATGGTGACAATATATAAACTTGATATACTCCATTCCCAATTGGAAAATTTCCCAATATTCAAATCTCTGGCACTGACAGGCAGGTTCTTAACGACTAGAATCACCTGGGAAGGCCCTCTGAAAGGTAATATATCTGTGTAAAAAATTTATATTTGTTGTTGATTAAGAAAAAATGTTTTGAATTTGAACTGATCTTCATAAGACAACTGATAATGCCACGAGTTAAAAATACTTCCAGTACAAAGGAAAATACGGATTTTCCATGAATGTATTTGCAGACTTCCGGTGACCGAGAGCCTGTATTTCATAAGAGGTGTGGAGGGTAGAAATAACTTACAATAAGTAATACAAAAGTCCCCATTTCCACATAAAACAACTACAGTGGAAATCAAACTACTCCATCTTACAGCAATTTATATATAATTTCTTCTATGCATGTTACATTCCTTTCTTAAGATAAATGGTAAAGAGTCCTATTTACATTATGTTATAATATCACTTCTATTCACATACATTGATTATTTCTTATCAGTTCAGTCAGTTCAGTCGCGACCGACTCTTTGCGACCCCATGAATCACAGCACGCCAGGCCTCCCTGTCCATCACCAACTCCTGGAGTTCACTCAAACTCATGTCCATCCAGTCGGTGATGCCATCGAGCCATCTCATTCTCTGTCGTCCCTGTCTCCTCCCACCCCCAATCCTTCCCAGCAACAGAGTTTTTTTCCAGTGAGTTCACTAGTCGCATGAGGTGGCCAAAGTATTGGAGTTTCAGCTTTAGCATCAGTCCTTCCAGTGAACACCCAGGATTGATCTCCTTTAGAATGGACTGGTTGGATCTCCTTGCAGTCCAAGGGACTCTCAAGAGTCTTCTCCAGCACCACAGTTCAAAAACATCAATTCTTAGGTGATCAGCTTTCTTCACAGTCCAACTCTCACATCCATACATGACCACTGGAAAAATCATAACCTTGACTAGACGGACCTTGGTTGGCAAAGTAATGTCTCTGCTTTTTAATATACTATCTAGGTTGGTCATAACTTTCCTTCCAAAGAGTAAGCGTCTTTTAATTTTTTATAGTTATGTTATTATTATAGTTTTAATGACAAATTCCTATTAAACGACTTGAATTTTTTCATATTTCTTTGAACAATATAAGCAGTATCTGAGATTTAGAGAACCAAAGCAGGAAAACACTGATCCAAATAGATATAGTAACAGATTAAAGTTCCATTAATGGTCATAAGAGGTACAGTGTACTGCTAGAGCATTTGTCCTTATCTGCTATCTCAGAAGTTTTCTTTATACATGATTTTCTATAAAGACCTGGTGGAGGAAGTGGAATCTGTTTTAGTACAAATAAATCTTGTCCATCCTTCAGTCTCTTATCTCCTGATTTTTTTTTTTTCCCTCACTACAATACTCAGAAGTAGGTAATGGTGGAAAACTAGAAAGACAGAAAACTGTTAGTGGACAGATATATAAATAGAGATATCAGTAAGTGTACAAATAAAGTGATATTGGATATCTAGAGAGCTAACTGGTTAGATAGGCACATAGATAAATAGAAAATCAGTTCATGTATGACTCATAGAGTAATGATGATTGCAAACTCTTCAAAGGTTAGAACTGAGTGGTTGCAGAAAAGAGTTAATTCAAGCCATCAGTTTTGTTCTCTCTGTGCAAAAATGTATGTATGGTACCTTCACTTTTAAAGGTTAATTCAGTAAAATATAGCATTGAATGTTGTATGCTTTTTTTCTTTCAATACCAAATAATATTTCATTTTTTCTTACTTGTTTGGTCTCTGAAGTGTGGTATCATTCATATAATTGTTATTCTTTTTCCTCTATAGGTAAGGTGTCTTTATTTGTTGTTTTTTTAACTCTGTTTTTTTTTTTTCTTTTGAGATTTCCTTTTTATTTTTAGTTATATTTAAACTATATGTGATATGCCTAAGTGTGTGTGTTTGTTGGTATTTATTCTGTGTGGTGTTCTCTGAGATTTTTGGATTTGTAATTTGTTGTCTATCATTGATTTGGAGATGCATTTGGACATTATTTCAAATATTTCTTCTGCTCTGTTCTGCCTATTTCTGATATTTCAATTTCACGTATCATAAACCACTTGCAATTGCCCAATGGTTCTTGAATGTTTTGTATTTATGTGGATGTTTCCCCATGCTTTCTTCTCTTGGCATTTCTGTTCGAGAAGTTTCTATTAACATATCACCAAGTTCAATGATTTGTTTCCCTCACCCATGTCCATTCTACTGATGAGACTATCAAAGGTATGCTTTCTTTTATATTTTATTAATCAAATTTGTTTATTTTTAATTGGAGGATAATCGCTTTACAATATTTTGCCCAATATGAGTCTCTTTTAATTTAATGATTTTGATTTCTAGCATATCTTTTCAGTTTTTTCTTAAAGTTACGCCATAGTATGTGTGTTTCTTCATATTGTTTACATTTCCTAGCAGCGCCAATAGCTTGTTAATTTTAGTTGTTTTGAATTCTGTGTTGATATCCAACATTTGAGTTGGATTCTTAATGATAGCTTTCTCTCTTTTGTGCTTTATCTTGGCATTTGATATACCTTTTTTAACTACTGGAATTCAGGCAGGTTTTATTAGGTAACAGGAACTGAGGTAGAGGCCTTTAGCATGGGGAAATAAACTGTGTTTAAAGTTCACTGTAATTGAAGGTGGAAGAGGCTTCATAGTCATCCTACTGGCATTTTTAACTTTCTGTCTTTGCTTCGGGCTTCCTTAGGTGCTCTTCCTCAGAGTTAGCACCTTTCAGTCCTGACAACAATCCTCTATGGTTACACTGGAACCTTGGTGGTGCTGCAGGATCTTGGGGAAAGGGTGGGACATCCTATAATCGTCTGATCAATCTCAGTGCCTTGTTTCTCCCTTAGTTTAGCTTCTCACCCATCCCCTCTCGCTCCAGGTCCCTGTCAGGACTGCTGGTTTCCCAGTCTATTTCCTTGAATACCTAATCCCTGTTAGATGAGACAGAGGCTAAAGCAGGCTGGAGGGAAATGAATGTCCTATGAAGAGAAACAAAAAGCAAAGGATAAAAGGAAAGATATAATCATCTGAATGCAGAGTTCCAAAGAAGAGCAAGGAGAAAGCCCTCCTCAGTGACCAATGCAAAAAAATAGAGGAAAACAACAGAATAGGAAACACTAGAGATCTCTTCAAGAAAATTAGAGATACCAAGGGAACACTTTATGCAAAGATGGGCTCGATAAAGGACAGAAATGGTATGGACCTAACAGAAGCAGAAGATACTAAGAAGAGGTGGCAAGAATACACAGAAGAACTGTACAGAAAAGATCTTCACGACCCAGATAATCAGGGTGGTGTGATCACTCACCTAGAACCAGACATCGTGGAATGTGAAGTCAAGTGGGCCTTAGAGAGCATCACTACGAACAAAGCTAGTGGAGGTGATGGAATTCCAATAGAGCTATTTCAAATCCTGAAAGATGATGCTGTGAAAGTGCTGCACTCAATATGCCAGCAAATTTGGGAAGTTCAACAGTGGCCACAGGACTGGAAAAGGTCTGTCTTCACTCGAATCCCAAAGAAAGGCAATGCCAAAGAATGCTCAGACTACTGCACAAATGGACTCATCCCACACGCTAGTAAAGACATGCTCAAAATTCTCCAAGCCAGGCTTCAGCAATACGTGAACCATGAAATTCCAGATGTTCAAGCTGGTTTTAGAAAAAGCAGAGGAACCAGAGATCAAATTGCCAATATCCGCGGAATCATGGAAAAAGCAAGAGCGTTCCAGTAAAACATCTGTTTCTGCTTTATTGACTATTCCAAAGCCTTTGACAGTGTGGATCACAACAAACTGTGGAAAACTCTGATAGTGATGGGAATACCAGACCACCTCACCTGCCTCTTGAGAAACCTGTATGCAGGTCGGGAAGCAACAGTTAGAACTGGACATGGAGCAACGGACTGGTTCCAAATAGGAAAAGGAGTATGTCAAGGTTGTATCTTGTCACCCTGCTTATTTAACTTCTATGCAGAGTACATCATGAGGATCGCTGGGCTGGAAGAAGCACAGGCTGGAATCAAGATTGCCAGGAGAAATATCAATAACCTCAGATATGCAGATGACACCACCCTTCTGGAAAAAAGTGAAAAGGAACTCAAAAGCCTCTTGATGAAAGTGAAATAAGAGAGTGAAAAAGTTGGCTTGAAGCTCAACATTCAGAAAACTAAGATCATGGCATCTGGTCCCATCACTTCATGGGAAATAGATGGGGAAACAGTGGAAATAGTGTCAGACATTTTTGTGGGGATCCAAAATCACTGCAGATGCTGATTGAAGCCATGAAATTAAAAGACGCTTACTCCTTGGAAGGAAAGTTATGACCATCCTAGATAGCATATTAAAAAGCAGAGACATTATTTTGCCAACCAAAGTCCGTCTAGTCAAGGCTATGGTTTTTCCCGTGGTCATGTATGGATGTGAGAGTTGGACTGTGAAAAAAGCTGATCGCCAAAGTACTGATGCTTTTGAACTGTGGTGTTGGAGAAAACTCTTGAGAGTCCCTTGGTCTACAAGGAGATCCAAGCAGTCCATCCTAAAGGAGATCAATCCTGGGTGTTCATTGGAAGGACTAATGCTAAAGCTGAAGCTCCAATACTTTTGCCACTTCATGGGAAAAGTTGACTCACTGGAAAAGACTTTGATGCTGGGAGGGATTGGGGGAAGGAGGAGAAGGGGACGACAGGGAATGAGATGGCTGGATGGCATCACTGATTCAATTGAGGTGAGTTTGTGTGAACTCTGTGAGTTGGTGATGGACAAGGAGGCCTGGCGTGCTGTGATTCATGGGGTCGCAAAGAGTTGGACACGACTGAGCGAATGAACTGATTCCCCAGAGCAGGTAAAGTTCTGGAAGTCTTCTCCCTGAAAATGTAGGTCTTTATTGTGGAGAAGACTCTGGGCCTCTTTCACAGTGGTTCCTCCTTTCTGTCTCTTGCCAGAGCCAAGAGAGTATCACCTTCACAGCTTCACTGTGGAAATCTCATGGGAGGTACAGATATCACTTTTTATGAGTTTCTTAGTCTCACACTGTCCATCTCACGCTCATCTCCAGAAATTCATCAAACTTGACACTTAAATGCTCCTCTCAGCTTCTGACTCCAACAGCTTCTCTTCCAATATGCAGATCTCAACTATCTCCCTGGTACACTTATCTAGCTTATATGGGGGTGCCATTTTATCTTGGGAACTTTGCTGTCTTCTGCATTCAAGGAAAACCATTGATTTTTATGTTGCCCAGCTTTTTCATTGTAAGAATGGTAGTGAGATTCCACACTCTTTAAGAGTTTTGCTGTTCAGTCATTAAGTCATATCTGACTGTTTGTGACAACATGCTGCAACATGCTAGTCTTCCCTTCCTTCACCATCTCCTGAAGTTTGCTCAAACTCAAGTCTATTGAGTCAGTGATACTATCTAACTATCTCATATCCTCTGCCACTCCCTTCTTTTGCCTTCAATCTTACCCAGCATTAGGGTCGTTTCCAATGAGTCATCTCTTCGTATCAGGTGGCCAAATATTGGAGCTTCAGCTTCAACAACAGGGTTGATTGCCTTTATTGACTGGTTTGATCTCTTTGCTGTCCAAGGGGGCCACGGCCTTGGCCAGGTGCCTGGTGCTGGAGCAGAGTGTGGGTGAGAGTGCATGCTGGAGTCATCTTGGCAGGTCCACTGGAGTGCAGGTTACCTCTGCTCTGGGCCTGGAATTGAGTAAGCTGTATATGTGTTTTTTAAGAGCAGAGTCTCAGCTTCTTACACCTTTCTGGTTTTTCAAGTCATAAGCCCCACTGTTTTTTAAAACCAGTTAAGGAGACTGGATTTACCAGTGCTGCACTCCAGAGCTGATGTGCCCTATGTGAGGCTTGAACTTGTTGCTCCTTGGTGAGGACCTCCACATTGTGATACCCCTTTCGTCTTTTGGGCTGCCTACCGAGGGTGTGGGTCCTGACTAGATTGAGTCTCTGCCCCTCTTACCCATTTCAATGTGCATTTTTCTTTATGTCCTTAATTGTAGAAAAGGGTGGGCATTGACCCAAAGGCCTACTTCCCCTTCAATAGCCATTGGCAAGACCTTTTATAAACAGATTGGAAAGCCTGCTTTCCAAAACAGCACAGTGATCTCTGATAGTCATCTTGAAATTGTCATCAGTTATCTGACCAGAGTCATGTTAACTGTTAAAGGTATAGTAAATCTTTAGTTCCATGGTTTTCTTTTTTTCCATTTCCTTGAGGTTGATTCTCTTTTTAAATTTATTTATTTTAATTGGAGGCTAATTACTTTACATTATTGTTTAGTTTTGTCATACATTGATTCTTTTAATTGTGGCAGATTATGTCATGGCTACAGTCTGGTCCTCCTGTGGCTAAATTCTTCCACGAGGTGGAGGTTCCAGTGTCTGTAAGACAGCTCACAGGATATGGCTCAGAATATTATCTATAGCCCTTGAGAAAGAACTAAAGTCCTTGACTTTTATTAATAACTAAACTATTATTATTTAGCTGTGTTAGACTGTTTTCCTTTGTTTCTGTATTTTTATTATTTCTCTGATTAAAGTTATTCTTTGGATAAAGTTACTCCACAGACAAAAGGCAGCAGAGCGCATAGCAGAAGGCAAGGGAAAAAGAGTCCTGTTCCATTTCAGTTGTAGTTTTGGTTTGTCTGTAGGAGGATGTGAGCTCAAAGTTTTCCTACTCCACTAGATTGATCCTGCTTTCTTTCTTTCTTTTTTTTGTTTTGTTTTGTTTTGTTTTGATGGCGCGGATGGGATCATCACCTTTGATAAGCAGAACACTTGGCAATAGACACTCTGAACGACTTACATCAATTTCTGGTAAGTATAGCTGCTAGCATATGGAGTCCTTGGAGCCCATGGGAAAGTGTGGCTCCTCAGGGTCAGGGAAAGAAGTCTCCCTGAGGCTATGCCTAAGCACATCCCTCTTAGATGGGGGAGAAATTGGTCCCATTTCTAGCTACCAGGTAAACAAACCAGGATTAGTTATTGATGGGCTTGTGGGATAACTGTGATCGCTTATCTTCACATGTGAAAGTTTGTTCTTTTCTATGATGTTCATCTTACTTCACCTCCTGAATCTTCAGTTCAGTTCAGTTCAGTCACTCAGTTGTGTCCGACTCTTTGCAACCCCATGAATCACAGAATGCCAGGCCTCTCTGTCCATCACCAACTCCCAGGGTTCACTCAAACAAATGTCCATCGAGTCGGTGATGCCATCCAGCCATCTCATTCTCTGTCATCCCCTTCTCCTCCTGCCCCCAATCCCTCCCAGCATCAGAGTCTTTCCCAGTGAGTCAACTCTTCACATGAGGTGGCCAAAGTATTGGAGTTTCAGCTTTAGCATCAGTCCTTCCAATGAACACCCAGGATTGATCTCCTTTAGAATAGACTGGTTGGATCTGCTTGCAGTCCAAGGGACTCTCAAGAGTCTTCTCCAGCGCCACAGTTCAAAAGCATCAATTCTTCGGTGATCAGCTTTCTTCACAGTCCAACTCTCACATCCATACATGACCACTGGAAAAACCATAGCCTTGACTAGACGGACTTTGGTTGACAAAGTAATGTTTCTGCTTTTTAATATGCTATCTAGGTCGGTCATAACTTTCCAAGAGTAAGCGTCTTTTAATTTCATGGCTGCAATCAGCATCTGCAGTGATTTTGGAGCCCCCAAAAATAAAGTCTGACACTGTTTCCACTGTTTCCCCATCTATTTCCCATGAAGTGATGGGACCAGATGCCATGATCTTTGTTTTCTGACTGTTGAGCTTCAAGCCAACCTTTGCACTCTCCTCTTTGACTTTCATCAAGAGGCTTTTGAGTTCCTCTTCACTTTCTGCCATAAGGGTGGTGTCATCTGCGTATCTGAATCTTCAGTTCAGTTCAGTTCAGTTCAGTTGCTCAGTCGTGTCCGACTCTTTGTGACTGCCTGAATCACAGCACGCCAGGCCTGCATGTCCATCACCAACTACCAGAGTTCACTCAAACTCATGTCCATCCAGTCGGTGATGCCATCCAGCCATCTCATTGTCTGTCGTCCCCATCTCCTCCCACCCCCAGTCCCTCCTAGCATCAGACTCTTTTCCAGTGAGTCAACTCGTCACATGATGTGGCCAAAGTATTGGAGATTCAGCTTTAGCTGAGTGGATTCTTGGAAGAGTGAGATACCTGAAACACCAGTGGTGGCTAAGTGGGAGGCAGGAGCAGGGTGAGACCCACACCACGATGTCCCAACCTTGTCTAACATGACTGCCATTCTTTCCACGTACTACCTTAATCACCTAACTTGAGGCATTGTTTCTGCTTCTGTAGCAGCCAATATCGTTGTCAAGGTGACTCTTTACAACAGTATGGCAAAGAAGGACAAAAACCCTGGCCTACAGTTTCCTAATCACTTGGGTTTCGTTTACAACCTGTGGACTCTATTTTAAAAATTGCATTTTTCTCCACACTTTTTGTCAACGTTTTACCCATCTTTCAGTGTTTGGTTTGCTTTCTTCGTGAATCAGAAAGAGTTCCTGAAGCATTTCAACCATGTGGGAATAATATAATTTTCATTTAAAAAATAAAACATTTTGTGCCAAATATAAACTAAGATGGTTATGTGACTGTATTTTGTCTTTGACAAATAAAGTAACAAAATGAAATGAAAATAAATAATATGGTATATATATATATATATTTGAAAATCTAATATATAAAATTATTAGAATTTCTCATCTTATAATTCATCACTTATAAAAGAGAATGCCAACTTTTGAGCCTAGCAAAAATAAACATTTCTTTTACATATTATTATTAAAGCCAAAAGAGTTCATTCAAAAATAAACTTATTTTAGGAATAAAAGTATGTTGCACAAATATTATATTAAAATTATGACTGATATGATGAAGTCAAATCATTTTACACAAGACTGAGGAAAAGCTTAACTATTTAAATTAACCCAAAGTTACACAGAGAGCAAAAATGCTTTTAAAACGAATTATCAGAGAAGTTCCAATTAACAGGGAAAAGGGATACTGATGCTATTAGAGGTAGCCTGCAAAGCTGTCTATGACATGAGCATAGTATTCTGGGTGTTTTGGAGTGACTGTGACCCTGGACTCTTTTCTTGGCCCTTAGGGAACAGAGAGCACAGGTGGGTGAGGGCACCATTTTAGATGTGGAGGGTGGTAAGGGAGGAACGTCCCACGAGGAAGGGCACTTGCAAGCAGCTGGGACAGGACAGAGCAGTGTGATATAAGTTTTTATGGCTCAGACAGAGTGAGGAGACAACAACTCCAGTTTAGGGGCTGGAACCTACTGTAGCAACTTCTGTTGAATCCATCCATGGATAAGAATCATGTGTATAAACCAGGTTCTCACATAAAAGGAGCTCTACCCACAGTTCAGTTCAGTTCAGTTCAGTCGCTCAGTTGTGTCCGACTCTTTGCGACCCCATGAATCACAGCACGCCAGGCCTCCCTGTCCATCACCAACTCCCGGAGTTCACTCAAACTCATGTCCATCGAGTCAGTGATGCCATCCAGCCATCTCATTCTCTGTCGTCCCCATCTCCTCCCACCCCCAATCCCTCCCAGTATCAGAGTCTTTTCCAGTGAGTCAACTCGTCGCATGAGGTGGCCAAATTATTGGAGTTTCAGCTTCAGCATCAGTCCTTCCAATGAACACCCAGGACTGATATCATTTAGAATGGACTGGTTGGATCTCCTTGCAGTCCAAGTGACTCTCAAGAGTCTTCTCCAGCACCACAGTTCAAAAGCATCAATTCTTCAGCAATCAGCTTTCTTCACAGTCCAACTCTTACATCCATACATGACCACAGAAAAAACCATAGCCTTGACTAGACGGACCTTGGTTGGCAAAGTAATGTCTCTGCTTTTTAATATGCTATCTAGGTTGGTCATAACCTTCCTTCCAAGGAGTAAGCGTCTTTTAATTTCCTGCCAGTGAATAATGAACAGCTATGTTAAATACACATATTCTGAGGAAATCCAGTGTCTGGATATTTATTCCCAATAAATATAATCAGATAAAAGATGATCTTGTGATTTATTAAAAAAATACTTCAGAAAAGGCAAAAAGAGTGATTTATCATTATTGAAAGAAAGGCTATCTGTGAAAATAATTTAATCTCAGACATCATGAAATGATTTCAGCAAACCATTTACTTCCTTGAAATAAACTAGCAAGAGTCACAATCCCTTCAGATTAGACCTAAAACTGAGGTCTAAAAACTAAGGAAAGATAATTTCAGGTATAAACAAAGTATAATCCAACAAACACTAATAAGATGGGAGGAATGACTGAAAGCTCAGGCCAACAGGTCCGGTAAAAGAAAACGGCTACATGGAAGCAGAAACATCAAGAAAAAGATGAAAGTCCTCATGAAATGACACCACCCTTATGGAAGAAAGTGAAGAAGAATTAAAGAGCCTCTTGATGAAAGTGAAAGAGGAGAGTGAAAAAATTGGTTTAAAACTCTATATTCAGAAAACTAAGATCATGGCATCCGGTCCCATCACTTCATGACAAATAGATCAGGAAACAGTGGAAACACTGGCTGACTTTATTTTTGCGGGCTCCAAAATCACTGCAGATGGTGACTGCAGCCATGAAATTAAAAGATGCCTTTTCCCCTTGGACGAAAAGTTATGACCAACCTAGACAGCTTATTAAAAAACAGAGACATTACTTTGCCAACAAACGTCTGTCTAGTCAAAGCTATGAGTTTTTCCATAGTCATGTATGGATGTGAGAGTTGGACTATAAAGAAAGCTGAGCACCAATGACTTGATGTTTTTGAACTGTGTTGTTGGAGAAGACTCTTGAGAGTCCCTTAAACTGCAAGGAGATCCAACCAGTCCATCCTAAAGGAAATCAGCCCTGAATATTCATTGGAAGGACTGGTGCTGAAGCTGAAACTCCAATACTTTGGCCACCTAATATGAAGAACTGACTCATTTGGAAAGACTATGATGCTGGGAAAGACTGAAGGCGGGAGGAGAAGGGGATGACAGAGAATGAGATGTTTGGATGTCATCATCAACTCAATGAACAAGAGTTTGAGTCAACTCCGGATGTTGGTGATGGACAGGGAAGCCTGGCGTGTTGCAGTCCATGGGGTCGCAAAGAGTGGGACACGACTAAGCAACTGAAGTGAACTGAATATTAGTTTAGTTGCTTAGTCACATCTGACTCTTGCAACCCCACAGAATGTAGCCTGCCAGGCTCCTCTGTCCATGGGATTCTACAGGCAATAATACTGGAGTGGGTTGCCATTTCCTTCTCCCGGGGATAGAATTTTATACATATCATGGTGTATTTCTTTGTCTATATTCATTTGTACTCTAATCCCATGATTTTAATACCCATACATAGGTCTGATATCCTATCAGTTCAGTTCAGTTCAGTCGCTCAGTCGTGTATAAATTACTTCGGTTAAACGAAGAGTTAATGTTGGTTGTATTAATTTTTTCAGTGTTTTGCCAGAGGATGGATTCTATCACCATGTGGCTTACTCTGAGGGTAGGGTGTGTTGTCCTTCCTGGAGGTAGACTGTGATGCTCCCCTTGATGCCCATTTCTAATGATGAGTCCCTGTGTACCAGGTCACTTTGTCCCTACCACTAATGCCCCTAGATATCTCCCAAGAAAGTCTTCAGCTTTCTTTGGTGCAACAAGGAACAGGTTTTTCGTTCTTTCCCTTGCCTCTCATTTGCCACATACACCAAGCAGAAGAGCAGCTCGAGATTACTGCTCAGAATCTCTGCATGATTCTGCCCCCCCACTTACTGCAAGAGTCTGTGACAAAGTGCCTCCCTTTCTCCTAGAGTCTCAAATGGGATGACATCTAAAAGCACCTCTGTTTTCACATTTCTCTTCAACACAATCCAGCCCTGTGAGGGTCCTTGATACTGCCTTGCTTGCTTACCCTTCCTCCACAAAGCTTCCTCTCCCCCATCACCCCCAGCACTCTATTCTGTAGTCTCTTGTGTACTGACCAGAACTGCCCATGTTTCCTTCCCTTTTCCCTAAGGCTGTTCTAGCAGATGGGCTGAGGGGAGAGATAAAATGCCTTACTAATAAGACAAATCAGGAGAATAAATGTTCTATTTATTGCACATGAAATATTCAAATAAATGGTCAAAAGTTTCATAAATATTTTTAGTTTCCTATGCTTTTCTTTTCCAGATGGCACTAGTGGTAAAAAAGCCACTTGCAATGAGATGCAGGTTTGATCCCTGGGTTGGGAAGATCCCCTGGAGGAGGGAAGGGCAACCTACTTTAGTATTCTTGCCTCTCCTATGGACAGAGGAGCCTGGTGAGCTACAGTCCATAGGGTTGCAAAGAGTTGGACACAACTGAAGGAACTTAACATGCTCATTTTCTCTGCAATGAGTTCCGGGTGTCCAGACCAGTTTCTTCATCCGTATCCCTGATTATTGTTATCCCAGTCATGATGAAGTATAATTCAGAGTCTCTGTCTCCTGATTGATTCTAGAAAAGACATAATCATCCCCTCCTTCCACAAGCAAATCAAGTATGTTATAGTCTCTCCCTTTGGAGACAAAATTTGAGTGGATAAACTAGTCAAAAACATGGTGACAGACTTACTATGTGATCTTCAATTTTTTTTTATTCCTATCTATTCTGAATTCTCTGATAACAGCTAGAAGTTATCTGTTTATCCTAAAAGAAGCGTTTCTCAACATCTCTCCCTGTTGACTTCAATTTTAGATCTCATCAAGGTCTAAAGATAAAATCAAAGGTGAAAAATAGGTAAATGGAGTCTCCTTCCCTCTAAAAGGAGATTAGTGAAGCCACAGTAAGTAATCTTGGCTAGGATCCTTACTTTAGATATCTCAGCTTTGGAAATTTTTCTTGCAATACTTCTCACTGAATTTAAAAGTAAAGTTAAGTCATTGTGTTTGCCTCCAAGTCATAGGAATTGAATGACAAAATTATTTAAGTTTGGGACACAATGTAAATTTTAAAATACACATGAGCAAAAAGTGGACCATTTACCTTCATATTAATTATAATTATCCTCTTCATCAGCCCCAGAGTGATGAACCCATTAATTCCTGCTCTAGGCTAGTTGGGCTCTTGTCCTCTTCCCTGTGGTCTTGATCAAATGAAGTACTTCAAGTTTGATTTCTCATAATAATTTTAAGAATAAAATGTCCTCAACTTTCAACTTACAGTATGTCCCCTACATAAAAATGTATTCTTTTCTAAGAGTGTGTTCATATTCCAACAAAGTTAGCCTAGTTATCCAACTAACACGATTTGTTACACTATACCAACTATATCACTACTGCATTTATGCTTGCTTTGAGACATTCTGGCCTTGAAATAAACATATTGTCCACTATATTCCATATAGTACTATACAGTAAAGTACACAAAAGCACAACCACTTGTAAAGGATGCATGCTAGACACATGAACTGACTTACATCACTGGACACTGCATGTTTGTGTCTTTGAAGTTCTCAACTTGAAGGTTCATGTATAGGTGACTTACTAACCTAGTTTCTGAATTTTTACATAGGATTTCAGGGTATGAGCACTTATTTCTATAATTTTTCTGTGCAAACATTGATCAATAAAACCCATGGATTTGGAGGGTGTATTCTGAAGGATAGGAAAAGGCAATGGCACCCCACTCCAGTACTCTTGCCTGGCAAAGCCCATGGACGGAGGAGCCTGGTAGGCTACAGTCCATGGGGTCGCAAAGAGTCGAACATGACTGAGCGACTTCACTTTCACTTTTCACTTTCATGAATTGGAGAAGGAAATGGCAACCCACTCCGACGTTCTTGCCTGGAGAATCCCACGGACAGAGGAGCCTCGTGGGCTGCCGTCTATGGGGTCTCACAGAGTCGGACACAACTGACGTGACTTAGCAGCAGCAGCATTCTGAAGGATGATGATATATATATATATATATATATATATATATATATATATATATAATCATGTGTATTTGGGCTGTTTCCAAATGTGCTTTTTTAATAAAAACACTGAACTGTAGCCAAAGACTTGAAAAAATCATATTCCTTAGCATTTTATTCTTGCTTAGGTTGATGGAATGAGGTAGATGGAGAGAGAAAAACGTAGTAGTCAGAAGACCTAAGAATGCCTACAAGATGAGTTTATATATATGTGGTGTATATATATATATATATATATATATATATATATACCACATAATTGAAGTTTTGTTTTCCAACTCTGGGGCAGACTTTTTGTGAGCTGTGCTCACCATATTGAAATTCATATTTGGAAGTGATCCTAGTTTTCGAGAAGCTGGACAGATGTGTCCTTTGACTCTTTCCTCCACAATCAAACTGTACTTCTGGGCTTACCACCCAAATGTGTGGGAACACCACCCTGGCAAAGAGCAGAATTTATCACCCAGATCGGGTGCAAAATGGATCCAAGTTCCTCCCACAGACCATTCAGAAAAAAATCACCTTTGCAAGAACATGGGTATCAAGTGCACCCTAGAAAGCATGGCCCCATAAAAGAGAAGCAGCAGATAGGGAAAAGTGCCCACATTCCCCTGGACATCCACCATCCTCACGAGAATGTCCTATGTCTGTTTTGGAGTAAAGAGTGAGTGCATTCACATATCTTCCCACAGTACCAAGTGTTGGTGATACAGGACTTGACTATTAAAACTCCTTCTTCCTTACATAAATGACTTCAAAAAGGTTGGACTCAGAGTCTCAATGTAGATTTAGTCAAACTGATTTTATCCTTTGAGTCTTCCCCCTACCTACTTCTTCGGATAAACCAAGATTTGGGCATCCAAGGGTGTTTGGCTGCTGAGTCTGGGAACCAAACGTACCACTGACCTGCCTCAAACGGGCCTAGTGGGAATTCCATGGCCAATCCTGTATTTGGAAGCTGGTTACAATCTGCCATGCAGTTATTTCTGATGGCTAAAAATTGATTCACTTATTAAAATTTCTCTTTTAAAAGATGAAAAAGAAGTTTAGAAGTGACAGAAGAGGCAACGCTTGCTTAAAAGCAGCAGATCAGGATAACCTTAGGTCAACAGCGTAGGTGGGATATCCAGGTATGCTTTCCCAGAAGGAAATTTAAGGGACTGTCTGCATTTGAGAGTTGGACTGTGAAGAAAGCTGATCGCTGAAGAATTGATGCTTTTGAACTGTGGTGTTGGAGAAGACTCTTGAGAGTCCCTTGGACTGCAAGGAGATCCAACCAGTACATTCTAAAGGAGATCAGTCCTGTGTGTTCATTGGAAGGACTGATGCTAAAGCTGAAACTGAAATACTTTGGCCACTTCATGTGACGAGTTGACTCACTGGAAAAGACTCTGATGCTGGGAGGGATTGGGGGCAGGAGGAGAAGGGGGCAACAGAGACTGAGATGTCTGGATTGCATCACTGACTTGATGGACATGAGCTTGAGTGAACTCCTGGAGTTGGTGATGGATGGGGAGGCCTGGCGTGCTGTGATTCATGGGGTCTCAAAGAGTCAGACATGACTGAGCTACTGAACTGAACTGAACTGAACTGATGCAGACAGCAAACGTAACACAGAAAGGATCAATTTCACAATTCCACTAGCAAATCTATGTAAGCAGAAGTGCTGAAATAGGTAATGTTTAGTCACATGATTCAACCGTTTTTTCTGTAATCATGTTTCTCAAATGCATCAGTTCAGTTCAGTTCAGTTCAGTCGCTCAGTCGTGTCCGACTCTTTGCGACCCCATGAATCACAGCACGCCAGGCCTCCCTGTCCATCAACAACTCCCGGAGTTCACTCAAACTCATGTCCATCGAGTCGGTGATGCCATCCAGCCATCTCATTCTCTGTTGTCCCCTTCTCCTCCTGCCTCCAATCCCTCCCAGCATCAGAGTCTTTTCCAGTGAGTCAGCTCTTTGCATGAGGTGGCCAAAGTATTGGAGCTTCAGCTTTAACATCAGTCCTTCCAATAAAGAGGAGCAAATAAACAACCTCATGGCACTATGCTATTCTCTCATAGCTTAGCAAAGCACTTCTTTTCCTAAAACTATCATCTCCATTTTTAAAATGCTAAAGAGCATTCAGTTCAGATCATTTCTTCTGTTATGCTTCCTGGGGTCCCAAGGATCAGGACTCAGGTTGTGTGGCCTTTCCGGTCAGGTCTGGACGAGCAGCTGGCATCTGCTTTGGCAACCCAGGTTCTCTCTACTGCCTGGGCCTCAGAAACTCTGGTCATGCTTGCCTTTTAGCCTGTAAGACCTTATGGTTTATTTGTAGATATTTGGGGAAAAATAAAATTTTAATTTAGACATTATGAAAATCAGACTAACAAATTATAGGATGATATGAAAAGATGGTGTGCTCCACAGTAAATACCTACTGAATGATTCGAAACACTATCATGGAAAAATTGAATAAATATTTTAATTCATTTAAAAATGTAATTAACCTTTAATTTCAACACAAGTAACATTTCTACATTTTAAAAAATAATGGTTAACATCAGATACACTTATGAATTTTTCATTATATAGAAAGAAAGAAAGAAAAATAATATAATTAACAGGACAAATTAAGCAGAAGCCACATAAGAGTCTAGGAAACTGAGATTGTGTTATTCTAATCTTTACCTGGTGTTTTCAAAAACATCTTTTTTCAGTGTGAGTCAATTCCATTAAGAAGAATGACTCCAAGTCAAAAACTATAGCAAGCCATACTCTTTCTAAAATAGGGTTTTATTCATGGAATTCTGGCATCTCTGGTTGTAAATCCACACTGTGCCAATCCAAATGACCTCTTTGCATCTCTCTTGAGAACTGTCCCAGATTCTGGAAGAAAGAAGAGAAAGATGTCATGCTGGGGACTTGTCCTAATTCTCAGGTCTGCAGACCCAACTGAGAGTACCTGGCTTTTTACTAGTTTGAAAACTTGAGATGCTTGTAAACTAGACGACAGAGTGTCATGACATTCAATGTGAGGGGCCTCATGGGGAAGCCAAAGTGCTTCTTGGTTTATCACAGGCATGTTTAAGTACCATAATGTCAGGCCAAATGCCATGATTGATTCAAGGCTGCCTTACAGAGATGCCTTCTCAGTTGGGAGAAAGCTAAAGAACCTGTGTCTTCTCAGTAAAATGTTCATATTTGTCTTATTTTTCTATTTAGCACATACAGGAAACAAACACTTCAATGGTAGTGGTGGACTAAAAATCAAAGGCCAGCAAACGAAGGGGCTGTGAGCATGCTGAAAGTACCTGGTGCTGTCATTACAGTGATGGTCTGGCTCCACATGAAACCTCAGGGTCTGATGTGGAAGTCTGACATTTGTTTCTACACAGATATTAAGGAAAAGAGGATCAGGTTAAAGCTACATAAACTCTTTAAAGCACAAATTCTCTTTGAATAAAAGTTACAGAGACTGACTCAAAGGCAAAATAATTTTCTGAAATTTTGTTGTTTAAATATGCACACATGAAACACTGTAAGGAAGAACAGATGGGAATTGAACATATATGACAGATAGTTGATTACCATATATATTATATTTGGATCATTACAGATCAATGAGGAAAAGATGAACACTACTATAAAAATAGTCAATGGACACAAATGCAAATTTACCCCCAAATTACCCATTCTATGAGAACAAACAATTTTTTTTAACAAATTTTAAGCTCACTAAAACAAGATTTTAAGCTAATCATCAAATATAAAATTAAAAATAGATGACCCTCCAATGTGGTGGAGTAGAAGGACTTGCGCTCATCTTCTTCTGCAAGAACTCTAAAATTACAACTCGCTGCTGAATAACCATCAACAGGAGAATGTTGGACACCACAAAAAAAAGATACCCCATTTCAAGGGCAAAGGAGAAGCCCCAGTAAAATGACATGAGGGGCAAAATCACGTTTAGAATCAAACCGCATACCCTCCAGAGATGCTCGGAGGACTCAAACAAAATCTTGTGAGTATCAGGACCCAGAGACCTCACAGAGACTGAACGAAATCTGCGTTTGAGTGTTTGAGTGTCTCCTGTGGAGGTTTGGGTCAGCAGTGGCCTGCCACAGGGTCAGGGCTCTGGGTGTAGCAGAACTTGTTCACACAGTGTGTGGCATAAGCCCTCTTGGAGGAGGTTGTCATTAGCCCCATCATAGAGCCGCCAAGCAGAACACCCACAAACTGCAGAACAATTATACCAAAGAAATTCTTGCACTGTTCTTGAAAGTTCTAGGACCCACAGCAGATTTCTGTCCTGGGAATCTGGCAAAGGGACTGAGAACTCCCAGGGAATTTGACTTTGGAGCCCAGTGGGATTTGATCGCAGAACTTACACAGGGCTGGAGAAATAGACTCTTGGAGGGAACAAACAAAACCTTGTGCACACCAGAATCTAGGAGCAAGGAGCAGTGACCCCATAAGAGACTGACCCAAACTTGCTTGTGAGTGTTCTGGAGTCTCCAGCAGCGACATAAGTCGGCAGTGGCCTGCTGAAGAATTGGGGGCACTGAGTGGCAATGTGTCTGTCCATGGAACCTTTCGAAGGAGGTTGCCATTATCTTCATTACCTCCACCATAGTTTGGTCTCAGGTCAAACAACAGGGAGGGAGCACAACCCCTCCCATCAACAGAAAATCGGATTAAAGATTACTGAGCATGGCCCACACCTATCAGAACAAGATCCAGTTTCCCCCATAGTCAGTCTCTCCCATCAGGAAGCTTTCATAAGCCTCTTATCCTTTTCTGTCAGTGGGCAGACAGAATGAAAACCACAATCACAGAAAACTAATCAAAATGATCACATGGGCCACAGCCTCCTCTAATTTAATGAAACTATGAGCCATGACATGTAGGGCCACCCAAGATGGACAGGTCACGGTGGAGAGTTCTGATAAAACTTGGTCCACTGGAGAAGGGAATGGGAAACAACTTCATTATTCTTGCCTTGAGAACCCCATGAAAAGTATGAAAAGTGTGAAAAGTCAAAAGGATATGTCGCTTAAAGATGAATTCCCCAGGTAGGTAGGTGTCTAATATGCTGCTAGAGCAATAACTACAGAAAGAATGAATAGACAGAGGCAAAGTGAAAACAATGCCCAGTTGTGGATGTGACTGGTGATGGAAGTAAGGACTGATGCTGTAAGAACAATATTGTTCAGGCACCTGGAATGTCAGGTCCACGAAACAAGGTAAATTGGAAGTGATCAAACATAAGATGGCAAGAGTGAACATCGACATTTTAGAAATCAGTGTGCTAATATGGACTGGAATGGACGGATTTAGTTAAGATGACCATTATATCTACTACTATGGGCAAGGATCCCTTAGAAGAAATGGAGTAGCCCTCATAGTCAACAAAAGAGTCCAAAATGTAGTGCTTGAGTACAATCTCAAAAACGACAGAATGATCTCTGTTCATTTCCATGGCAAGCTGTTCAATATCACAGTAATCTAAGTCTATGCCCCAACCTGTAATGCTGAAGAAGTTGAAGTTGATTAGTTCCATAAAGACCTACAAGACCTTCTAGAACTAACACCCAAAAAAGGTGTCCCTTTCATCACAGGGGACTGAAATTCAAAAGTAAGAAGTCAAGAGATACCTGGAGTAACAGGCAAATTTGTCATTGGAGTATAAAATGTAACAGGGCAAAGGCGAACATAATTTTGCCAAGAGAACACACTGGTCATAGCAAACACCCTTTTCCAGCGGCACAAGAGAAGACTCTACACATGGACATCAGCAGATGGTCGATACAGAAATGGGATTGGTTATATTTTTTGCAGCCAAAGATGGAGAAACTCTATACAGTCAGCAAAAACAAGACCAAGAACTGACTGTGGCTCAGATCATGAGCTCCTTATTGCCAAATTCTGACGTAAATTGAAGAAAGTAGGGGAAACCACTACCATTCAGGTATGACCTAAATCAAATCCTAATGATTATATAGTGGAAGTGAGAAATATATTCAAGGGATTAGATCTGATAGACACAGTGCCTGAAAAATTTTAGATGGAATTTCTTGACCTTGTACAGGAGGCAGTGATCAAGACCATCCCCCCAAAAAAGAAATACAAAAAGGCAAAATGGTTGTCTGAGGAGACCTTACAAACAGCTGAGAAAATAAGAGAAGCTAAAGCAAAAGAGAAAAGAAAAGATATATCCATTTGAATGCAGAGTTCTACGGAAAAACAAGGAGAGATAAGAAAGCCCTCCTCAGTGATCAATGCAAAGAAAGAGAGGAAAACAATAGAATGGGAAAGATTAGAGATCTCTTCAAGAAATTTAGAGATACCAGGGGACCATTTTATGTAAAGATGGGCACAATAAAGGACAGAAATGGTAAGGACCTAACAGAAGCAGAAGATATTAAGAAGTGGTGGCAAAAATACACAGAAGAACTGTACAAAAAAGATCTTCATGACCCAGATAACCATGATGATGTGATCGCTCACCTAGAGCCAGACATCCTGGAATGTAAAGTCAAGTGGGTCTTAGGAAGCATCACTTCAAGCAAAGCTAGTGAAGGTGAATCAACTTCAGTGGAAAGAAAGAAAATAAAGTAGGGGTTCCCTGGTGGCTCAGATGGTAAAGCGTCTGCCTGCAATGTGGGAAACCCAGGTTCAGTCCCCGGGTTGGGAAGATCCTCTGGAGAAGGAAATGGCAACTCACTCCAGTATTCTTGCCTGGAAAATTCCATGGATGGAGGAACCTGGTAGGGTACAGTCCAATTTCAGTAGAGCTTTTTCAAATCCTAAAAGATGATGCTGTGAAAGTACTGCACTCAGTATGCCAACAAATTTGGAAAACTCAGTAGTGGCTACAGGACTGGAAAAAGGCAGTTTTCATTCTACTCCCAAAGAAAGACAATCCCAAAGAACATTCAAACTACCTCACAGTTGCTTATCTCACAAGCTAGCAAAGTAATGCTTAAAATTCTACAAGCCAGGCTTCAAGAGTATGTAAGCCATGAACTTCCAGGTACTCAAGCTGGATTTAGAAAAGGCAGAGGGGCCAGAGATCAAATTACCAGCATTCATTGGATCAAAAAAGAAAAAAAAAACAAGAGTTTCAGAAAAAAAAAAAATCTTCTGCTTTATTGACTATGCCAAAGCCGTTGACTGTGAGGATCACAACAAACTGTGGAAAATTCTTAAAGAGATGGGAATACTATAGTACCTGACCTGCCTCTTGAGAAATCTGTATGCAGGTCAAAAAGCAACAGTTAAAACCGGATATGGAACAGATTGGTTCCAAATTGAGAAAAAAGTATGTCAAAGCTGTATATTTTCACCCTGCTTATTTAACTTATATGCAGAGTACATCATGCAGAATGCCAGGCTGGATGACGTAAATCTGAAATCACGATTGCCACGAGAAATATCAGTAACCTCAGTACACAGATGATATCTCTCTTATGGCAGAAAGTGAAAAAGAACTGAAGAGCCTCTTGATGAAAGTGAAAGAGGAAAGTGAATAAATTGGCTGAAACTCAGCATTCAAAAATTAATATCTTGGCATCCTGCCCCATCACTTCATGGTCAGTTGATGGGGAAACAATGGAAACCATGAAAGATTTTATTTGGGGGGGGGGTGGTTCCAAAATCACTGTTGGTGGTGACTACAGCCATGAAAATAAAAGAGAAAAGCTATTACCAATCTAGACAGCATACTAGCAGAGACGTTGCCAACAAAGATCTATCTAGTCAAAGCTATGGTTTTTCCAGTAGTCATGTATGGATGTGAGAGTTGGACTATAAAGAAAGCTGAGTGCTGAAGAACTGATGCTTTTTAACTGTGGTGTTGGAGGAGATTCTTGAGAGTCCCTTGGACTGCAAAGAGATCCAACAAGTCAGTCCTAAAGGAAATCAGTCCAATCAGTTCATTGGAAGGACTGATGCTGAAGCTGAAACTCCAATACTTTGGCCACCTCATGCGATGAACTGACTCATTGGAAAAGACCCTCATGATGTGAAAGATGAAGACAGGAGGAGAAGGGGACAACAAAGGATGAGATGGTTGGATGGCATCACCACTCAACGGATATGCATTTTAGCAAGGCTCAGGACTTGGGGTCGGACTGGGAAGCCTGGTGTGTGGCAGCCTGTGGGGTTGCAAAGAGTTGGACACGACTGAGTGACCGAACCAAACTGAACTAGAAATTAATAATATCTCAGCTTATTAAAAAAAAACTCATCTATAATTCATGTGAAGAATGGCACATGGTAGGATATTATTTTCAGTGTAATTTGCTATAATGTTTGCAGAGGTTTTTTGACAAATCTACTTAAAATTCTGACTTACTTATATATCTGATGGGGCAATTCTACTGCAGGGCTTTTTTGCAACTGTCACAAAGATTACCTTTAAGCAGATTCATGGAAATGTTCCTAAATTTTAATGGCAACAAATTATGCAAAAGCTAAATAACCAGTAATCAGTTATTGCAACTTACTTTAATCTTGCCATCACAGAAGTTGCCTTTACAAAATACTCTGTAATTCTTATCATGTGATAATTTAAGGTAATTTTACTTGATTTAAAATAATAATATGCTACATTGAGAACAAAATGATTTTCAATAATATATAAATCCCATTTACTAAGTTTTTCTCTCATACGTTTCAGGGCTATGTTTTGGGCACATATAATTTTATGATTATACAGCCCCGATTGCTGATTTTAAAACCTGTCAAAAATACATCCGTATAGTTTAGTTAATGGAAGTAAGAAACAGTTCAGTATTTGTGGTTTATTTATTCCTTTCTAAACCAGATAATCTGAGGAAAAGAAGGATGTGATAGGAGCTACTGAAAACATATCAAATTTGATCCTCTTATACAACAACACTGCAGATGCTGATTGCAGCCATGAAATTAAAAGACGCTTACTCCTTGTAAGGAAAGTTATGACCAACATAGATAGCATATTAAAAAGCAGAGACATTACTTTGCCAACCAAGGTCCGTCTAGTCAAGGCTATGGTTTTTCCTGTGGTCATGTATGGATGTGACAGTTGGACTGTGAAGAAAACTGATCGCCGAAGAAATGATGCTTTTGAACTGTGGTGCTGGAGAAGACTCTTGAGAGTCCTTTGGACTGCAAGGAGATCCAACCAGTCCATTCTAAGGGAGATCAGTCCTGGGTGTTCATTGGAAGGACTTTGGCCACCTCATGCGACGAGTTGACTCACTGGAAAAGACTTTGATGCTGGGAGGGATTGGGAGTGGGAGGAGACAGGGACGATAGAGAATGAGATGGCTGGATGGCATCACCGACTCGATGGACATGAGTTTGAGTGAACTCCGGGAGTTGGTGATGGACAGGGAGGCCTGGCTTGCTGTGATTCATGGGGTGGCAAAAAGTCGGACACGACGAGCGACTGAACTGAACTGAACTGATACAACATATCATAGTAAAAGCTGGATGATGTTGCCTTAAATGTTCAAAGTTGGTGTGAGTTAAAGCCCAACCCAATACTTTGGCCACCTCATGCAACGAGTTGACTCACTGGAAAGGAGTCTGATGTTAGGAGGGATTGGGGGTGGGAGGAGACGGGGACAACAGAGAATTAGATGGCTGGATGGCATCACCAACTCGATGGGCATGAGTTTGAGTGAACTCCGGAGGTTGGTGATGGACAGGGAGGCCTGGCATGCTGTGATTCATGGGGTCGCAAAGAGTCGGACACGACTTAACGACTGAAATGAACTGATACAACATCTCAGAGTAAAAGCTGGATGATGTTGCCTTTAATGTTCAAAGTTGGTGTGAGTTAAAGCCCAACCCAATACTTTGGCCACCTCATGCAATGAGTTGACTCACTGGAAAAGAGTCTGATGCTAGGAGGGATTGGGGGTGGGAGGAGACGGTGATGACAGAGAATGAGATGGCTGGATGGCATCACCAACTCGATGGACATGAATTTGAGTGAACTCCGGGAGTTGGTGATGGACAGGGAGGCCTGGTGTGCTATGATTCATGGAGTGGCAAAGAGTCAGACACGACTGAGCAACTGAACTGAACTGAAAGACCAACCATTATAAAAGCTCATAGTCCTAACAAGGACATCAAAGTACAGAAGCATAAATGAAAACACTCCATGCTCCATGACTTGAAGACTGAAGCCTGCATACCTTTTCAGGGTATTTATATATGTGTTTCAGGGAGCTTCCTTAAGTAACTTCCACAGTCCACAAGAGGCATGAAATATTACTGATTAACATGGGACAAGCACTAGAGCAGAGTCCATAAAGCCACAGAATGTGTATCTTAGAGAGCCATGTCTGAGGGCTCTGTCATTTGGAAAGAGTGTGCCCCTAAGGAGATTGCTTCTATCACAAAACTTTCCTGGTGAGGACTACATCACTACTTGACCCCTCCTGTGCCCTGAAATGCTTCTAGCTCAATGTATCTGTTGGTCTAGCTTTCAAAAAAAAAAAAAAATTAAGACTTTGATGTAGCTGCTGAATGGAAATTTGAAGCATCAACTGTGAACCCTATGTATGTAGCCCTACCTATGCTAGTCTCAGTCCACAGTATGGCTTATGATGAAGACTTACCCAAATACTAAACTTCAGTATTAGAGTGTTTTGTGTCTTCATGATTGAATTCTTCAGTTATTCTACAATCAAGGAAGTAATTTTAACAAAAGAATTCTAAATTTTATCTTTTTTGGTGGAAAAAAACTTTTTGGGGGCTACATTTTTCCCATGAACCTATTTTCTATATTAACTCTCTAAAGTCTTCTCTGATCACTTATATTATCTTTTATCCTTTTAGTTCTCATTATTTTTTTTTTTCTCTCAACTGTGCAATTCATTCCGATTCTATTCTGTGTGGTCGCGTTTGTATTTTTCCTTTGCTTCTTACCACTACCATGTATTACAACAACCAAAACCTCTTTGAAGGCAAGGACTCTATCTAAGGGTAGTCTGTGTGCCATGCTCTGGCAGCAGAAACACTTACATAATAGTCAATAAATGTTTGTTAATGTTGGGTGACAAATACTTATGCTTTAAAGGTGACAGCTTCCTTGGTGGCTCAGACAGTAAAGAATCTGTGAATCTGCCCACATACAGGAGACCCAGGTTCAATTCCTGGGTTGGGAAGATCCCCTGGAGAAGGGAATAGCAACTCCCTCCAGTATTGTTGCCTGGAGAATTCCATGGACAGAGGCGCCTAGTGGGCTACAGTAGGCAAACAGTCAGACATGACTGAGCGAGTAACACAAAGGTGTATTTTCCCAACTTCAAATAAGTGCAAATAAGTTATAAATTCATTCATTCTATAAACTATACCTTAGAAACTGAAGTACTTTAAATTATACAGTGTTTCCCTAGAAAAGTTTATAATTACAATGGGAAATTTTATGCAATTTCATTTTCAGGGGCCAGAGAATAATTTTATTTCGTTGGAGACTCTGGATTTTATATTGCTGCTTCTGGTATTATACTGAAGAATCTAGATACTACTAGGACTATCAGTAAGGATCTTATCAAGAATCAACAAGTGAGATTCCGGATACCTTAAGTGAAATAGTCCATTTTCATAAACGATAGAAATTTCATCCTAGTATAATCCTGAGAAAACACTTGTATACTGTGCATACAGAGTATGATTTCAATATTATTATTAAAATTATTTTAATTTAACATTTTCTAATAGGAAACTAGAAAAACAATTTCATACATTTAGAGTGTGTTTAATTTAATCACAGATTATACTACTCTGTAGACATTAATTATATTTTAAATGATTGATGAAGTAGTCAATGAAGTAATAATTAGATAATAAATATATTCTTTGATAAGTAAAAATACAGATTACAAAACAGAATACTTCTCTAACTTTATGAGTGATTGTTGGCCTGTGTGTGAATGCATGTATAGAAACAGAATTCACTAAAATATTTGCAATGATGATTTCAGTGTAGAAATTATCAGAATTATGTTTCTTCTTTATATTTTTCTGTATTTAAAACATTATTTTTGACCAAAAAAATACTGTCTTAGAACATTTAAAGTAGTTGTATATATAAATATTTAATTTACTATACCACTTAATTACAGCAAGTAAAATATACTAGAAGTTCTCATCTGTAACAAATAGCTTATGGTTTTCTGAAAATGATTGAATTGCATACCTAAAGGGGGGCACCCTCAGCTAGTAACTCTTGGTATGATAAATACTGCAGGAACTGTGTGTTACTGTGAATAGAATCAGCTTCAGCCACCAAAACAAATAAATCAACAACAGAAACCAAACAACCCACTTCTCCGTTTTGGCATACGAATCTTTATACCTACGTGCAACTACTTAAATACAATGTGTTATGAAAATACACTTTTTACAAATTACATAAATTGTATTTACAATGATTTTCCCAAAAAACAGATGGTTTAAAGTGCTGTCAGAATTATGTGGCTCTAAGTTCAGTTACACAATAAAATATTTAATTATCAATGTGTTAATATATAATCGAGTAAACAGGGACTCATTTAAATACAATTTTAAAATTTGGAAACAAAGTGGCCTGTAGAAAAAAAGTCTTTCAGTACAGAATCCTTTTTCCAGATCATTTCATAGTTTGTATCCCAGTATATACATGAACATAGAAATACTTCATGTTGGATTACAAAGATTGCTTTAATTAATTTTATTTAAAATTCAGTAGTATAATTTATTATGAAATTCAAAAATAAAAGATAATATATAAATATATAGTATTTAAATAATATAGTATTATAGTATTTAAATAATAATATAGTATATAAATAGTAAATTGGGTGAGACAATTGAAATATCTTCAAGAGTGGAAGTTCTGATCATACTTTATAATTTCAAATCTTACCTCTGCCTCTTGTATGCAACGTATGCTCTATTTAAAAATAAGATAAAAACAATTGTTATTTAATATCATTTCTCATTGATCAAGTGAATGCACATATATAAAGCTCTTATTAGAGTGTTTGGCCTATTAAAAAAAAATTGATAGCTGTTAGTTCCTAAAAATATTCACCAAAGGGAAAAATTTGAAACTCATCTAAGGAACAGGTCTTGTTTGAGAATCCAAGAAGTCTTTCTGCTTTTACTAAAACTTCTTATATCATCAATGTTTGATCATTATTACTCCTAAGAATCCCCAGTAAGATCATTGACTGTAGGCCAGGTCTTTGAGGACAGGATGTTTCTTCATGTCATTTATTTCATTCTTAAATATATATATATATATTTATTTCATTCTTAAATATATATATATATGAAGGCAATTGCAACCCACTCCAGTACTTTTGCCTGGAAAATCCCATGGACAGAGGAGCCTGGTAAGCTGCAGTCCGTGAGGTCACTAAGAGTCGGACATGACTGAGCGACTTCAATTTCACTTTTCACTTTCATGCATTGGAGAGGGAAATGACAGCCCACTCCAGTGTTCTTGCCTGGAGAATCCCAGGGACGGCGAAGCCTGGTGAGCTGCTGTTTATGGGGTCACACAGGGTCAAACACGACTGAAGTGACTTAGCAGCAGCAGCATATATATTGAGCCCATGCTGCTACTGCTGCTGCTAAGTCACGTCAGTTGTGTCTGACTCTGTGCGACCCCATAGACGGCAGCCCACCAGGCTCCCATTCCTGGGATTCTCCAGGCAAGAACACTGGAGTGGGTTGCCATTTCCTTCTCCAATTGAGCCCATACTGTATGCTAAATATTCTGTCAGGTTACAACCATTAAAATATCTAATAAACGTCTCTACCTCCTGCTGCTAAGGAGCTCTCAAGCAATTGCAAAATTAACATGCAAATTATCAATTGCAGACAGAGCATGAGGTTATTTGGATGCCAGGTATTCATAATCTGAAGACTCTGTGGTTCAAACTCCTAATTCACGTGAGAACTTTTGTATTCAATTGCTTAGGTAGATTTCAGAGACTCTATGTACTTATTACAGTTGAAGCATTTCAAATCCTAAAAGATGATGCTGGTAAAGTGATGCACTCAATATGCCAGCAAATTTGGAAAACTAAGCAGTGGCCACAGGACTGAAAAAGGTCAGTTTTCATTCCAATCCCAAAGAAGGGCATGCCAAATAATGTTCAAACTACCACACAATGCATTCATTTCACATGCTAGCAAGGTAATGCTCAAAATCCTTCAAGTTAGGCTCCAACAATACATGAATTGAAAACATCCAAATGTATAAGCTGGATTTAGAAAAGTTATGTTATATCTTTTGTAGCAGTTTAAAACATTTAGTACTTTTGTTTTTTTCTCAGTAGTAGTAATTTGGAAAGAAAGAAAAGTGAAGTCTCTCAGTCATGTCCTACTCTTTGCAACCCCAGGGACTGTAGCCTACGAGGTTCCTCTGTCCATGGGATTTTCCAGGCAAGAATACTGGAGTGGGTTGCCATTTCCTTCTCCAAAGCAGATGATAAAAAGACCAAGTAGCTGAACACGAGGATCTGTAAGTACCTTTGTCTGCCCAAGATGTTGGGGGTAGAACAGGAGTAGGTGATCCTGCACCATGCTATTTGGATGTCCCAAATCTCCTGCCACCTGGCTCCCCTGCCGAAGGGGTTCCCTTGCTGCCTGCATGGGTCCAGGGAAGCCCTGCTAGCTGGTAAGCCAGAACAGCATTGCTGGGCGACAGATAGCACATTGGCCTTCCAACACCTTGGGTGAGATTCTGCACGTGACCTCGACTAGATGCCAGCACTTCCAGGGAGTACTTTGGAAGAATATACAAGTTCTTCTCCTGAGTTGGACCAAAAGCATACATATTAGTACCGTGTGTACTTGGGAAACTATGAAATTTAGTTTAGAATTTGAGCAAATTTAGCGGAGACATCTCTTCATGGAAAATAGGTGGGGAAACAATGGAAACAGTGGGATACTTTATTTTGGGGGGCTCCAAAATCACTGCAGATGGTGGCTGCAGCCATGAAATTTAAAGATGCTTGCTCCTTGGAAGAAAAGCTATGACCAACAGAGACAGCATATTAAAAAGCAGAGACATTACTTTTCTGACAAAGGCCCTTCTAGTCAAAGGTATGGTTTTTCCTTTAATCATGTATGGATGTGAGAATTGAACCATAAAGAAAGCTGAGTGCTGAAGAACTGATGCTTTTGAACTGTGGTGTTTGGAGAAGACTCTTGAGAGTCCCTTGGACTGCAGGGAGATCCAACCAGTCCATCCTAAAGGAAATCAGTACTGAATGTTTATTCGAAGGACTGATGCTAAAGCTGAAACCCCAATACTCTGGCCACCTGATGCGAAGAACTGATTCACTGGTAAAGACTGATGCTGGGAAAGATTGAAGGCAGGAAGAGATGGGGATGACAGAGGATGAGATGGTTGGATGGCATCACCGACTCAATGGACGTGAGTTTGAGCAAGCTCCGGGATTTGGTGATGGGCAGGGAAGCCTGGCTTCACACTCAGCAGAAACTTGAAATTTCTATTTGTTGACTGAATGAATGGCTTCAAAACTGTTCTGTTCACTCGCTCAACAAATAGAAATTCCAAGTTTCATTTAGAACAGATTGCTATTAAAGTGGGCATCTATATACTGTTTCCGGAGAAGGCAAGCCACTCCAGTACTCTTGCCTGGAAAATCCCATGGATGGAGGAGCCTGGTAGGCTGCAGTCTATGGGGTCGCTAAGGGTCGAACAAGACTGAGCGACTTCAATTTAACTTTCACACATTGGAGAAGGAAATGGCAACCAACTCCAGTGTTCTTGCCTGGAGAATCCCAGGGACGGGGGAGCCTGGTGGCCTTCCGTCTATGGGGTCACACAGAGTAGGACACGACTGAAGTGACTTAGCAGCAGCAGCAGCAGCGGAACCGGAGATCAAATTTCCAGCATTTACTGGATCATAGAAAAAGCAAGGAAATTCTTGAAAAACATCTACTTCTGCTTCATTGACTATGCCAAAGCCTTTGACTGTGTGGATCACAGCAAACTGTGGAAAATACTTCAAGGAATGGGAATACCAGACAGACCTCCTCACCTGCCTCCTGAGAAACCTGCAATTAGATCAAGAACAAACAGTTAGAACCAGATGTATTGGTTCAAAATTGAAAAGGAATATGCTAAGGCAGTATATTGTCACCCTGCTCATTTAATTTATATGCAGAGTACATCATGCTAAATGCTGGGTTGGATGATGCTCAAGCTGGAATAAAGACTGCTGGGAGAAATATCAATAACCTCAGATATGCAGATGGCACCACCATAATGGAAGAAAGCAAAGAGGAACTAAATAGCCTCTTGATGAAGGTGAAAGAGGAGAGGGAAAAAGTTGGCTTAAAACTCAACATTCAAAATCTGATATCTTGGCATCTGGTCCCATCACTTCATGGCAAATAGGTGGAGAAAAATGGATATAGTGAAAGAGACTATTTTCTTGAGCTCCAAAATCAATGCAGATGGTGACTGCAGCCATTAAGTGAAAAGACACTTGCTCCTTGGAAGAAAAGCTATGAGAGACCTAGAGACACCACTTTACTGATAAAGGCCCATCTAGTCAAAACTATGTTTTTTTCCAGTAGTCATGTACAAGTGTGAGAGTTGGACCATAAAGAAGGCTGAGTGCCAAAAAATTGATGCTTTTGAATCATGGTGTTGGAGAATAATTTTTTTTTGGGGGGAGGATTTTTTTTTTTAATTGGAGGCTAATTACCTTATTGTATTGGTTATGCCATACATTGACATGAATCTGCCCTGGGTGTACATGTGTTCCCCTTCTTGAACCCCCCTCCCACCTCCCTCCCCATCCCATCTCTCTGGTTCATTCCAGTACACCAGCCCTGAGCATCCTGTATCATTTATTGAATGTGGACTGGCGATTCGTTTCACATATGATAATATACATGTTTCAATGCCATTCTCCCATATCATCCCACCCTCGCCCTCTCCCACAGAGTCCAAAAGACGGTTCTATATTTCTGTGTCTCTTTTGCTGTCTCATATACAGGGTTATCGTTATCATCTAGTCCCTTGGAATGCAAGGAGAGCAAATCAGTCAATCCTAAAGGAAATCAACCCTGGATATTCTTTAGAAGGACTGATGGTGAAGCTGAAGTTCCTATACTTTGGTCACCTGATGTGAAGAGCCAACTCATTGGAAAAGACTCTCATGTTGGGAAAGATTGAAGGCATGAGGAGAAGGGGAAGATGGAGGATGAGATGGTTGGATGGAATCACTGTTTCAAAGGACATGAGTTTGAGCAAACTCTGGAAAATAGTGAAGGACAGGGAAGCCTGGCCTACTGCAGTCCATGGGGTCAAAAAGAGTCAGACACAACTGAGCTACTGAACGGCAACATTATCTTTATTAGATCCCTAGCAATGTCTGTGGCTTCGCAATAATATAATAACTTCTGTGCCAGATTTAAGTAGAAGATGCAGCTACGGCATCAGTGAGAAAAAAGGGGATGGACTCTGTTCTAATTGAACACAAGTGTCTTTCTACTTAAGACAACTACAGAGCTTAGCATTGAAAAGGAAATAAGATTTCACTTGAGAGACAATAGAAGATAATTTCTGTTCCCAGATGTGTAGATACATCTGTATCTACAGATGTTAGTATGGTATTATGTTAGTATGATAGAAGTTAGTATGGTAACCTGGGGTAACCACAAGAAAATAAGAACACCTGGAATGAAGAGTGAGTCCAGGAGAGTAGAGACATGGGGTTAGTGAATGAACTAAATGTGACATCACAGAGTGACTTCATGTCAAATTACGCTGAAGTCATCCTAAGAGAAATGGTACATTTTCCTCAGGGACATAGCCTAGCTTGTCTTTCTTTTAGAAATACTAATTCAATTATGAAAATGGCTGCAGTGGACTCTGGTCAGGGTTTGAAGCTTGAGGATAAGAGAATGTGCTCTGAGACAGAGTTCGGATCATGAGCCATTTGGCTTTTTATCCTGCGTGATCTTAGCCTTTCTGAGTCCAATTTCATAATCGAAAATGTGTTAAGTGGATTCAGAAATCAAAGGAAAAATATAATGTGTAAAGATAATTTTTCTCAACATGGAAACTCTGAAGGAAATAGTGACCAATAAATATGGGGCTTCTTCCTGTGTCATCCCACATCAGTTGGTTGGGAGACATTTGTCCCTGGGTCTCTCACTTTATACACTCACACACTATCTTTATTTTGGACTATTTTAAATAATGTTAATAGAGCTAATAGAGATAGCATCTTCTCTAGAAAAACTAGGTCAGTCAGGCTCATCAAGAACCTGAGATCCCTAAGCTCACTGTTCCTTTCATATGATGTAGTGTACATCAATACAGATGTCACCGGACCCTTCTGCTGTCACCCTGTGGCAATAGGTATCGCTGCTTATGCAATGCTGACATCCTATTTTGTCATAACTATGCCCTGGGTCGAAAACCAAGGAGTCTCCTGTCTTCTGCCATAATCCATGAAACTGAGGCATGCTAAATTTTTAGTTTGCAAATTGAATAAAATCTCAGGTTTTTTACAATACTTCATGCACTGTTTTTTTTTTTTTTTTTTTGGTTATTTGTTTGTTTGGTTTGTCTTTTTATCGATCAAGAGAGTTTCCTCAGAAACTAAGCAACAATCCACACTCAGATTTCTCCTTCCCAGGATACCAATCTTCATAATATATTCACCCTTAAAGGACTGTGTTTTCATATCAGACCTTATATATAATCCTGATTCTCTGTTGGATTTCAAGATTGCTGAATGAGATTTAGTTTAAAAAGAAAATATAAACCTCTGCCATAAATTAAAAAAATAACTTTACTAAATTAGAAGCATTTCAATTTGAATAATTTTATAAAACATAATGTTCTCATTTGAAGCCATTTTCTCAGTAACATTGAAATTTCAGCAGGCAGAAAATGTTTCCATCCTATGAAATCAAAGGGCAATTTAGTTTGAAATGATGAAAAACCACAAAGGAAACAAAACATGGAAAATATGTTAGGGCAATGCATCTTTGCAATATTAGTTTAAATATAAGAAGGAAAATATTCAACCCAGAATTTGAATAAACAATTTTCAACAATATGCTCTTTGAAATTACCTGTTTTCCATGATCATTCATTACTTGAGATGGTCAATGACACCTTCAGACTCTTGAAACAAACAGCAGAATCATTGTAGTTTAGCACTTTAGAGGTTTCCAACATCTTGGGAAAACAAAATTGTAAAGAACAGGTAATTAAGACCATACAGTTTAATAGAGTGATCTAGTGACTGGATAGAAATCAAACTTTAGTTATTATTAGTGTATTATGTCAGAAAACTCCTAGGATCCTCAGATCCTTTATTTATGTTTTTATCTATTTTAAGTACATTTTAAAATGAATGTTAAATACGTTTTTACACTGAACTCTTACTGTCATCTAAATTTTAAAACTGTCCTCTTGCTTTTCCAAAACTTATCTGCATCTTAAATTCTTATATTTGAGTAATAGGAAACGTATTATCAAGCTCAAAGACCCTTATCATTTTTTCCTTGTTTAGTCTTCTAATCTAATAAATAATTCTAGAAAAAGAGAAAACATTTTAGAATTTGATGAATCCAATATTCTTGCTTTGTACACAGTGACCCAGATGTGTAAAAGTTAATTTCCTGTAAATAGCTCAGAAGAATCTGTTATTGTCTGAGCCTAGACTCCAGTCTTCTTACTAGTCAGCAGGCTCTCCTGTGGGGACTGGTTACTGAGAGTGCTTGGAAGACTCTTTCCTTGTCTCAGTTTTCTGTTCTCAAATATTGCTTACAAGCCTCATGTTGAATACATTAAGTGTTTAATTCTTGAAAATATAAAACAATACAAAGACAAATTATGTGGATTGTATTGATCATATCTTGAATAACTTACTGGCAACAATGAGGAGATTGGGTGCCTCAATCAGAAAAAGGGTCATGAAAGAAAACTTTTTTTTTTTTTTTTAACTTTTCTTTCTTTATTTTCTAAATTAGGACAGTATGTGATTTATGTGATTTGCAAAATATAGAGCAAAGTTACATATTAGTTCCTCTATGAATAAATGAAGCTGAAAGTGTTAGTTGCTCAGTTGTATCTGCTCTTTGTGACCCCACGACAATAGACTTCCAGACTCCTCTATTCATGGAATCCTCCAGTCAAGAATACAGGAGTTGGTTGCCACTCTCTTCTCCAGGGGATTTTCCCAAACCAGGGATTGAACCAGTGTTTCCTACCTTTATCATCTGAGCCACCATGGAAGCCCAATTTCAATATATATTACAATTATTTGTTGTTCAGTCATTAAGTAGTGTCTGACTGTTTGTGATACCGTGGACTGCAACATGTCAGCTTTTCCTGTCCTTCACCAACTCCTGGAGTTTGCTCAAACTCATGTCCATTAAGTTGATAATGTCATCCAACCATCTTGTCCTCTGTGGCCTCCTTCTCCTCATGCCTTCAGTCTTTCCCAGCATCAGGGTCTTTTCCAAAGAGTCTGCTTTTTGCATCAGGTAGTCAAAGTATTGGAGCTTCAGTTTCAGCATCAGTCCTTCCAATGAATATTCAGGGTTGATTTCCTTTGGATTGACTGATTTGATCTCTTTGCAGTCCAAGGGACTCTAAAGAGTCTTCCTCTGCACCATAGTTGGAAAGTATCAATTCTTTTGCACTCATACGTCTTTATGGTCCAACTCTCACCATCATACATGGCTACTTGGAAAACCATAGTTGACTATACAGATCTTTGTCAGCAAAGTGATGCCTCTACTTTTTAATATGCTGTCTAGTTTTTTTTGTTTGTTTGTTTGTTTGTTTTTGTCAAGGAGCAAACTTCTTTTAATTTCATGGTTGCAGTCACCATCCTCAGTGATTTTGAAGTCCAAAAAAATAAAATCTATCACTGTTTCCACTTACCCCATCTATTTGCCATCAAATAATAGGAGTAGATGCCAAGATGTTAGATTTTGACGTTGAGTTTAAGTTAGTTTTTATTCTCCACTTTCATCTTCATCGAGAGGCTTTTTTGTTCTTAGTTTCTGCCATTAGGGTGGTATCATCTGCATATCTGGGGTTACTGATATTTATTGGTAATCTTGATTCCAGCCTGTGATTTATCTATACTGGCATTTTGCGTGATGTACTCTGCATATAAGTTAAATAAGCAAGGTGACAATATACAGCCTTGATGTACTCCTTTCCCAAGTTTGAACTAGTCTTTTGTTCCATGTCCAGTTCTAAGTGTTGCTTCTTGACCTGCATACTGGAATCTCAGAAGGCAGGTAAGGTGGTCTGGTATTCCAAATAGGAATTTTAAGAATTTTCCACAATTTGTTGTGATCCACGCAAAAGACTTAGGATTGTCAATTAAGCAATATACTTTTTTTGCAATTAGTTTGCTTTTTCTTTGATCCAACAGATGTTTACAATTTGATCTCTTGTTCCTGTGCCTGTTCTAAACCCAGAAGCCCTTGTACAATTAGAAGTTCTCAGTTAAGACACTGTTGGAGCTTAGCTTGAAGGATTTTGAGCATTACTTTGCTAGCAGGAGAAACGAGTGCAATTGCACGGTAGTTTGAACATTTTTTGGCATAGCCCTTCTTTGGGATTGGAATTAAAACTGACCTTTTCCAGTCCTATGACCACTGCTGAGTTTTCCAAATTTGCTGGCATATTGAGTGCAGCTTTTAACTGTGTCATCTTTTGGGATTTGAAATCGCTCAGGCGGAATTCCATCACCTCCACCAGTTTTGTTCATAGTGATCCTTCCTTTGTCCCACTTGACTTCACACTCCGGAATGTCTGGCTCTAGGTAAGTGACCACATTATCATGGTAATCCAGGTAATTAAGACCTCTTTTGTACAGCTCTTCTATGTATTCTTGTCATCTCTTCTTAATCTTTTCTGCTTCTTTTAGATCCTTAAAATTTATTTCCTTTATTGTGCCCATCTTTGCATGAAATGTTCCGTTGGTATATCTAATTTTCTCAAAGAGATCTTTAGTCATTTGCGTCTATTTTTTTTTTTTTTTCCTATTTCTTTGCATTGTTCCCTTAAGAAGGCTTTCTTATCTTTCGTTGCTATTCTGTGGAATGCACAGTTCTCCTTTGCCTTTCAGGTCTCTTCTTTTCTCAGCTATTTGTAAAGCCTTCTCAGAAAACCATTTTGCTTTGTTGCATTTCTTTGTCTTAGCATGGCTATAGCCATGGCCTCCTGTACTATGTTATGAACCTCCATCCACAGTTCTTCAGGCACTCTGTCTATCAGATCTAATTATTTCTTAAGTAGATAAATTCAGGTTTTTATTTGGACTTTCAAAATATTAAACTCTCAAAAATTAATAGAATTAAAAGACAGAAAAGTAGAAAAATGTAGTAGACCCAAAAATCACTTTGAGCCAGTAATTAAATCAGCATAATTAAGATTTATAGAATTTTTACACAACAGCAGGCTATAAATCCTATTCAAGTTCCCATAGACTATAAGCCAGGAGACAGTAGAATATATCCAAAGATATAAAATAAAGTATAAAAAATCTCATGGTCTAAAGGTATTGAAATAACACAGAATCTCTCTTATCACTATGGAATTATGTCAGAAATCAATATCAAAAGATATTTGAAAATAGTACAAGTATTTTCAAGTGCCGTTCATCAAGAGACATCTTTGACTTTGCCACTGAAAGCCTCAATAAAGTTAAAAGACAGAAAAAAACAAAACAACAACAACAACAACAAAAAAAAAAAAAAAACACAGAGGGTGATTGAAAGCATTTAAATGAGAAATTAATAGAAAATATACTTTTTTTTAGTTTCTTTTTAATTTTTTTTTATTGGAGGCAAATTACTTTATATTAATGTATTGGTTGGTTTTGCCATACATTGATATGAATCCGCCCCGGGTGTACATGTGTTCCCCCTCTTGAACCCCCATCCCACCTCCCTCTTCCCCATATCCTCCCTCCAGGTCATCCCCGTTCACCAGCCCCAAGCATCCTGTATCATGTGTCAAACCTTGACTGGTGATTCAATTGACATATGATAATATACATGCTACAATGCCATTCTCCCAAATCATCCCACCTTCACCCTCTCCCACAGAGTCCCAAAGACTGTTCTATACACCTATGTCTCTTTTACTGTCTTGTATACAGGGTTAAAGTTACCATCTTTCTAAATTCCATATATATGCATTAGTTATTGATGTTTTTCTTTCAGGCTGACTTCAGTCTGTATAATAGGCTCCAATTTTATCTACCTCATTAGAACTGATTCAAATACATTCTTTTTGATGGCCGAAAAATACTCCATTGTGTATATGTACCAAAGCTTTCTTATCCATTCATCTGCAGATGGACATCTAGGTTGCTTCCGTGTAAGACCAGAAACCATAAAACTCCTAGAGGAGAACGTAGGCAAAACACTCTCCGACATAAATCACAGCAGGATCCTCCAAGACCCACCTCCTAGAATATTGGAAATAAAAGCAAAAGTAAACAAATGGGACCTAATTAAAATCAAAAGCTTCTGCACAGCAAAGGAAACTCTAAGCAAGGTGAAAAGGCAGCCTTCAGAATGGGAGAAAATAATAGCAAATGAAACAACTGATAAAGGGTTAATCTCCAAAATATACAAGCAGCTCCTGCAGCTCAATTCCAGAAAAATAAACGACCCAATCAAAAAATGGGCCAAAGAACTAAACAGACATGTCTCCAAAGAAGACATAAAGATGGCTAACAAACACATGAAAAAATGCTCAACATCACTCATAATCAGAGAAATGGAAATCAAAACCACAATGAGATACCATTTCACACCAGTCAGAATGGCTGCTATCCAAAAGTCTACATGCAATAAATGCTGGAGAGGGTGTGGAGAAAAGGGAATCCTCTTACACTGTGGGTGGGAAATGCAAACTAGTATAGCCACTATGGAAAAGATACTTTAAAAATATCATGTATGTAGAAATTAAATATCCACTTTTAAATGATGGCTGTATCTAAGAAAACATAACAAGGTAGATCGTAAAATATTTGTAACAGAGTAAAACTGAAAAGACAGTGTATCAGAATTCGTTGCAAGCAGCTGAAGCTGCTCAGTATTACTAAATACAATACCGAATGCTAAATAGGTTTGAAAACAAATAATCGACACTAGCATTACCAACAGGAAATGGCAACCTACTCCAGTGTTCTTGCTTGGACAGTCCCAGGGACGGGGGAGCCTGGTGGGCTGCCATCTCTGGGGTCACACAGAATCGGGCATGACTGAAGTGACTTAGCAGCAGCAGCAGCATTACCAACACGACTGAGTGACTTCACTTTCACGCATTGGAGAAGGAAATGGCAACCCACTCCAGTGTTCTTGCCTGGAGAATCCCAGGGACGGGAGAGCCTGGTGAGCTGCCGTCTATGGGGTCACACAGAGTCGGACACGACTGAAGCAACTTAGCAGCAGCAGCATTAAATTTTGTGAAATTTGAACAAATTTTGTACTTTAGTTAATACTACTGTATCATATGTTAATTTCCTTTTTATAGCATAATATTTTCTTTATATTATTATAATTGCATTAGACGTTTGAAGCCACATACAATTTTTTTTTTAGAAATAATAAGATTTCTAGGCTTCTAGCAGTAATGTTGGATGTCAGAATAAATGGAATTATATCAAAGTTTTAAGTGATAAACTAGAAATTTAACATTGATTCCATGCTTAGCCAAATGAGTGGAACCAAATGTCATAAATTTATTAGATAAGCAAAAATTAATAAATTTTATAGTATATATTGTGCGTACTGTACACAAACACACACATATATGAATATATATAAATACACACACACACATATAAGCTTTTCTACTACACTTGATTAAGGCTTGAGAAAGTAAAACAAACAAAAAAAAAGAGATGGAGAAACTGGAAATAGTAAATGAAATGAAATAGAACCACTCTAATATGAAATAGAAAAAGTGAAAAAAGCTAGATAAATTAAAAGATCATTATATAGTTCAGTTATTTTTAAACATGGCTGCCATTAAAATACATCTGAAGCTTTGGAGAAAAAAATAATACCTGGGTATTTATATTTTTCAAAAATTTCCAAGATAATTCTAATGTGCATCTGGATTTTAAAAAGTAGTTACAGGTCTTTCCATTAAATTGAATTTTAGAAATATAGAATTCTATGCTTTTCATTGATCAATTATGATACAATGGTATTAAAATGAGTATTTACATAATCACAATAGTAAAAGATATTTATCAGTTTTCACAATCAATTGCCAGATGAAAAATAAAAGACAATTATAACTGCAAGCCATTATTATAAAATGTTTAACCTAACAATATAAAATAATTGCATACAATTTGGGGGAGGGGTTTAGTAGAGTGAAGTGGTAAGTGGAAGTGTAGGCATGCACATGCTTTCATCCACCCAGTCTATGTCTTTTGGTTGGTGCATTTAATCCATCTTAATTTAAGATAATTATTGATTTATATGATCCTATAACATTGTCTTAATTTTGTTGGGTTTAATTTTTGTAAATCTTTTCCTTGTCTCTGTTTCCTTCTTTGAGTAGTTCTTTTAGCATTTGTCATAAAGCTGCTTTGGTGGTGCTGGATTCTCTTAACTTTTGCTTTTCTGTAAAGTTTGTGATTTCCCCATCAGATCTGAATGAGAGGTTTGCAAGGTAGAGTACTTTAGATTTTAGGTTCTTCCATTTTATCACTTTGAGTATAAATATATCACACCATTCTCTTCGGACTTGTAGAACTTCTGTTGAAAAATCAGCTGATAACATTTTGGGAGTTCCTTTGTATGGTATTTGTCATTTTTCTCTTGTTGTTTTAAATATTTTATCTTTATCTTTAATTTTTGTCAGCTTGATTACTGTGTTTATCTTGGTGTACTCCCCCTTGGGTTTTTCCTGGGACTCTCTGTCCTTCCTGGACTTGGTTGATTATTTCCTTTCCCATGTTAGAAAAGGTTGATTATTTCCTTTTCCCATATTATCTCTTCAAGTGTTTTCTCAGGTCCTTTCTTGAATTACTTGGTTAATGTATGCCCTATTAGTGTCTCAGTCTTAAATATACCACGTTTTTTCCTCTAATTCCTAACTGTCTTTTGGGGGAAATACTTTGAGGCTATAAATTCCTTCTTACTCCTCTAATGTTCACTCACTGATTTTTGTATTCATTGCTGACTCTTGATGAGTCAGCAATGAGTCAATAATATTTATATTATATTATTATTATTATATTTTATATATCTAAAAATAATGTGAAATTTAAAAAAACACATTAGGATTGTATTGATGCAGGCATAGGGAAATAGACCAAGGAAACATAATAGAAGGTCCAGATATAGATCCATGCCTATGTGGTCACCTAATATATGACTAGGTAGATACTGCATGTTCTTTCATTAAATAATACTGGATCAACTGAATATATACCCAGGAGAAAACTGATATATCTTATCTCAGACTATATTCAAATATCAATTTCATAGATATAGATCAAAATGGGAAAATAAAGCAACAAGGCATTAATTAACAAGGAAACATAGGAAGTCGTTTTCCTTGTACTGAGCTGTGAAAGTGTTTATTTTAAAAAGACCTTAGAAACAAAAGGGGGGAAACAGGTCAACCAGACTCCATGAATTAAGGCCTTCTGTTAACTGTCATCACAATAAGGCTTAGAGTTGTAAAATATTGCAGTGTAAGTTCAAAGTGAAAGTGTTGATCTCTCAGTTGTGTCTGACTCTGCAAACCCATGGACTGTAGCCCACCAGGTTCTTCTCTCCATGGGATTCTCTGGACAAAAATACTTAAGTGGGTTGCCATTCCTTTCTCCAGGGGATCTTCCTGACCCAGGGATCAAACTTGGGTCTCCTCCATTGCAGGCAGATTCTTTACCATCTGAGCCACCCTCAGATGGTAAGTTCAAAGTAAGGGCTGTTCAATTTTACATTTGAATTCTACAAATCAGAGAATGACAGATAATCTAATAAGCCAAAGGAGAAAACAATTTGAGCACCCCCTTGACCAAAGAGGGTGAGCAAATAACCCAAATCATTTGAGGGATGTTCAGCTAAGTAGACATCAGATGGATATTAAAACCACAAATTGATATCACTATACATCCATTTGAATGGCTAAATGAGGGACCCAGGCTTGATCATGTATTGATTGGTGAAGCAACTAGAGCTCTTGCATACTGCTGCTAGGAGTGTAAATTGTCACAGATGTTTTGGAAAAATACTTGACAGTTTCTACTAAAGCTGAAAACCTGTATCTTAACAGCATACCTAACAGAACTGCTATAAACACGTGTATGTACAAAAATGTTTGTAGTAGCTCAACTCATATTGGTTAAAAACTAGGAAAAATTCAAATGTGTCAAGACAGCAGAATGGACAAACTGTGAAATAAGCATACAGTCAAACATTCCATAATAACAATAATACAGAGTCTACTTCTGTATTAGGCAATATGAGTAAATCTCACAAACATCATCAGCAAAATGTTTAAGTCACACAGCCAGAGTCCCTTTACTGTGTTTTTCCATTTATATAGAGTACCAAAAGAAGCAAATCTGATTCACGAAGACAGGAGAATCATGGTGACCTGAAGAAATGGAGGGAAGCAGGTATCAGGAGACTTTGTGAGGTGCTAATTTCTATTCTTTATCTGGTTACATGGGCATATTTACCTTGTGAAAACTCAGAGACAAGCATTTATCATGTGTGTACTTTAGGGTACTTGTTTTGTACTTTGTTAAAATATAGTGAAGAAAGCTGATTGCCGAAGAATTGATGCTTTTGAACTGTGGTGTTGGAGAAGACTCTTGAGAGTGCCTTGGACTGCAAGGAGATCCAATCAGTCGATTCTAAAGGAGATCAGTCCCAGGTGTTCATTGGAAGGACTGATGCTAAAGCTGAAACTCCAATACTTTGGTCACCTCATGGGTAGAGTTGACTCACTGGAAAAGACTGATACTGGGAGGGACTGGGGGCAGGAGGAGAAGGGGACGACAGAGAATGGGATGGCTGGATGGCATCACCGACTTAACGGACATGAGTTTGAGTGAACTCTGGGAATTTGTGATGGACAGGGAGGCCTGGCGTGCTATATAGTTGTATACAGTATATAGTATACTACAGTATATAGTAGTATACAGTAATAGGTTTGGAAACATTTTTAGTCCTACAGTACAGTACCTTGAAAAGTACTGTAGTTACATCACCACTGTTTTTATGTTTTTATGTTATGCTTTTATGTTTGCTTCTGGATAACCTGGGCTTGGAATAATGATACTGAATTACTGTTCTGCTGTACAGTAAAGTACAGAAAAGCACAAAGACTTGAAGAGGATGCATGCATGTGACATCTGATCTAACTTTGATTAGACAGGTGAACACACGTTCATATCTTTGAAATTTCTCAACTTGAAGCTTTGTATGCAAGGGACTTATTGTAATACTTTATTTTTTTTTAATTTATTTTATTGGAGGCAAATTACCTTACATTAATATATTGGTTGGTTTTGCCATACATTGACCTGAATCCGCCCCGGGTGTACATGTGTTCTCTTTCTTGAACCTCCCTCCCACCTCCCTCTTCCCCATATCCTCCCTCCATGTCATCCCCGTGCACCAGCCCCAAGCATCCTGTATCATGAGTCGAACCTGGACTGGTTGCTTATGATAATATACATGCTACAATGCCGTTCTCCCCAATCATCCCAACTTCACCCTCTCCCACAGAGTCCCAAAGACTGTTCTATATGCCTATGTCTATTTTGCAGTGTCGTATACAGGGTTCAGGTTACCATCTTTCTAAATTCCATATATATGCGTTAGTATACTGTATTGATGTTTTTCTTTCTGGCTTACTTCACTCTGTATAATTGGCTCCAATTTCATCCACCTCATTAAAACTGATTCAAATACATTCTTTTTAATGGCTGAAAAATACTGCATTGTGTATATGTACGAAAGCTTTCTTATCCATTCATCTGCAGATGGACATTTAGGTTGCTTCCATGTCCTGGTTATTATAAACAGTGCTGCAATGAACATTGGAGTACATGTGTCTCTTTCAATTCTGGTTTCCTCGGTGTGGATGCCCAGGAGTGCGATTGCCTGGTCATATGGCAGTTCTATTTCCAGTTTTTTGAGGAATCTCCACACTATTCTCCAGAGTGGTTGTACTAGTTTGCATTCCCACCCACAGTGTAAGAGGGTTCCCTTCTCTCCACACCCTCTCCAGCATTTATTGCATGTAGACTTTTGGATAGCAGCCATTCTGACTGGTGTGAAATGGTATCTCATTGTGGTTTTGATTTCCATTTCTCTGATTATGAGTGATGTTGAGCATTTTTTCATGTGTTTGTTAGCCATCTTTATGTCTTCTTTGAAGAAATGTCTGTTTAGTTCTTTGGCCCATTTTTTGATTGGGTCACTTAGTTTTCTGGAATTGAGCTGCAGGAGCTGCTTGTATATTTTGGAGATTAACCCTTTATCAGTTGTTTCATTTGCTATTATTTTCTCCCATTCTGAAGGCTGTCTTTTCACCTTGCTTAGAGTTTCCTTTGCTGTGCAGAAGCTTTTGATTTTAATTAGGTCCCATTTGTTTACTTTCGCTTTTATTTCCAATATTCTGGGAGGTAGGTCTTGGAGGATCTTGCTGTGATTTATGTCGGAGAGGGTTTTGCCTACGTTCTCCTCTAGGAGTTTTATAGTATTTGGTCTTACATTTAGCTCTCTAATCCATTTTGAGTTTATTTTGGTGTATGGTGTTAGGAAGTGTTCTAGTTTGATTCTTTTACAAGTGGCTGACCAGTTTTCCCAGCACCACTTGTTAAAGAGACTGTCTTTTGTCCATTTTATATTCTTGCCTCCTTTGTCGAAGATAAGGTGTCCATAGTTGAGTGGGTTTATCTCTGGGCTTTCTATTTTGTTCCATTGATCTATATTTCTGTCTTTATGCCAGTACCATACTGTCTTGATGACTGTGGCTTTGTAGTAGAGCCTGAAGTCTGGCAGGTTAATTTCTCCAGTTCCATTCTTCTTCTTCAAGATTGCTTTGGCTATTCGAGGTTTTTTGTATTTCCATACAAATTGTGAGATTATTTGCTCTAGTTCTGTGAAAAATATCGTTGGTAGCTTGATAGGGATTCCAATGAATGTATAAATTAATTTGGGTAGTATACTCATTTTCACAATATTTATTCTTCCAATCCACGAAAACAGTATATTTCTCCATCTATTAGTGTCCTCTTTCATTACTTTCACTAGTGTTTTATAGTTTTCTATGTACAAGTCTTTTGTTTCCTTAGGTAGATATATTCCTAAGTATTTAATTCTTTTCGTTGCAACAGTGAATGGAATAGTTTCCTTAATTTCTCTTTCTATTTTCTCATTATTAGTGTATAGGAATGCAAGGGATTTCTGTGTGTTGATTTTATATTCTGCAACTTTACTGTATTCACTGATTAGCTCTAGTAGCTTTCTGGTAGAGTCTTTAGGGTTTTCTGTGTAGAGGATCATGTCATCAGCGAACAGTGAAAATTTTAATTCTTCTTTTCCAATTTGGATCCTTTTATGTCTTTTTCTGCTCTGATTGCTGTAGCCAAAACTTCCAGAACTATGTTGAATAGTAGTGGTGAGATTGGGCACCCTTGTCTTATTCCTGACTTTAGGGGAAATGCTTTCAGTTTTTCACCATTGAGGATCAAGTTTGCTCTGGGTTTGTCGTATATAGCTTTTATTATATTGAGATATGTCCCTCTATTCCCACTTTCTGGAGAGTTTTTATCATAAATGGATGTTGTATTTTGTCAAAGGCTTTCTTTGCATCTATTGAGATAATCATGTGATTTTTATTTTTCAGTTTGTTAATGCAATTGCACTTATCTCACACTCTAGTAAAGTCATGCTCAAAATTCTCCAAGCCAGGCTTTAGCAATATGTGAACCGTGAACTCCCAGATGTTGAAGCAGGTTTTAGAAAAGGCAGAGGAACCAGAGATCAAATTGCCAACATCCGCTGGATCATGGAGAAAGCAAGAGAGTTTCAGAAAAACATCTATTCCTACTTCATTGACTATGCCAAAGCATTTGACTCTGTGGATCACAATAAACTGTGGAACATTCTGAAAGTGATGGGAATCCCAGAACACCTGACCTGCCTCTTGAGAAACCTGTATGCAGGTCAAGAAGCAACAGTCAGAACTGTACACGGAACAACCGATTGGTTCCAAATAGGAAAAGGAGTGTGTCAAGGCTGTATATTGTCACCTTGCTTATTTAACTTATATGCAGAGTACATCATGAGGAATGCTGGGCTGGAAGAAGCACAAGCTGGAATCAAGATTGCTGGGAGAAATATCAATAATCTCAGATATACAGATGACACTACCCTTATGGTAGAAAGTGAAGAGGAACTCAAAAGCCTCTTCATGAAAGTGAAAGAGGAGAGTGAAAAGGTTGGCATGAACCTCAACATTCAGAAAAAAAAGATCACGGCATCTGGTCCCATCACTTCATGGGAAATAGATGGAAAAACAGTGGAAACAGTGTCAGACTTCATTTTTTTGGGCTCCAAAATCACTGCAGATGTTGAATTGCAGCCGTGAAATTAAAAGACACTTACTCCTTGGAAGAAAAATTATGATCAACCTTGATAATATATTAAAAAGCAGAGACATTACTTTGCCAACAAAGGTCCATCTAGTCAAGGCTATGGTTTTTCCCATGGTCATGTATGGATGTGAGAGTTGGACTGTGAAGAAAGCTGATCGCCGAAGTATTGATGCTTTTGAACTGTGGTGTTGGAGAAGACTCTTGAGAGTCCCTTGTACCACAAGGAGATCCAACCAGTCCATTCTAAGGGAGACCGATCCTGGGTGTTCATTGGAAGGACTGATGCTAAAGCTGAAACTGCAATATTTTGGCCACCTCATGCGACGAGTTGACTCACTGGAAAAGACTGTGATGCTGGGAAAGTTTGGGGGCGGGAGGAGAAGGGGACGACCGAGAATGAGATGGCTGGATGGCATCACTGACTCTGTGGACATGAGTTTGAGGGAACTCCGGGAGTTGGTGATGGACAGGGAGGCCAGGCGTGCTGTGATTCATGGGGTCGCGGAGAGTCGGACATGACTGAGCGACTGAACTGAACTGAACTGACTGAATGTGGTGTATCACATTGATTGATTTGCAGATATTGAAGAATCCTTGCATTCCTGGGATAAAGCCCACTTGGTCATGATGTATGGTCTTCTTAATGTGTTGTTGGATTCTGATTGCTAGAATTTTATTAAGGATTTTTGCATCTATGTTCATCAGTGATATTGGCCTGAAGTTTTCTTTTTTTGTGGGATCTTTACCAGGTTTTGGGATTAGGGTGATGGTGGCCTCATAGAGTGAGTTTGGAAGTTTTCCTTCCTCAGCAATTTTCTGGAAGAGTTTGAGTAGAATAGGTGTTACCTCTTCACTAAATTTTTGGTAGAATTCAGCTGTGAAGCCGTCTGGACCTGGGCTTTTGTTTGCTGGAAGCTTTCCAATTACTTCCTCTATTACCGTGCTTGTGATGGGTGTGTTCAGATTTTCTATTTCTTCCTGATTCAGTTTTGGCAAGGTGTACTTTTCTAGGAATTTGTCCATTTCCTCCAAGTTATTCATTTTATTGCCATATAATTGCTGATAGTATTTTCTAATAATCCTTTGTATTTCTATGTTGTCAGTTGTGATCTCTCCATTTTCATTTCTAATTTTATTGATTTGGTTTTTCTCCCTTTGTTTCTTGATGAGTCTGGATAGTGGTTTGTCAATTTTATTTACCTTCTCAAAGAACCAGGCTTTGGCTTTGTTGATTTTTGCTATGGTCTCTTTTGTTTCTTTTGCATTTATCTCTGCCCTAATTTTTACGATTTCTTTCCTTCTGCTAACCCTGGGGTTCTTCATTTCTTCCTTTTCTAGTTTCTTTAGATGTAGAGTTAGGTTATTCAGTTGACTTTTTTCTTGTTTCTTGGGGTGTGCCGGTATTGCTATGAACTTCCCCCTTAGCACTGCTTTTACAGTGTCCCAGAGGTTTTGGGTTGTGTTTTCATTTTCATTCATTTCTGTGCATATTTTTATTTCTCTTTTGATTTCTTCTATGATTTGTTCATTATTCAGCAGCGTGTTGTTCAGCCTCCATATGTTGGCATTTTTAATAGTTTTTCTCCTGTAATTGAGATCTAATCTTACTGCATTGTGGTCCGAAAAGATGCTTGGAATGATTTCAATTTTTTTGAATTTACCAAGGCTAGATTTATGGCCCAGGATGTGATCTATCCTGGAAAATGTTCCGTGTGCGCTTGAGAAAAAGGTGAAATTCATTGTTTTGGGGTGAAATGTCCTATAGAGATCTATTAGGTCTAATTGGTCTATTGTATCATTTAAAGTTTGTGTTTCCTTGTTAATTTTCTGTTTAGTTGATCTATCCATAGATGTAAGTGGGGTATTAAAGTCTCCCACTATTATTGTGTTATTGTTAATTTCCCCTTTCATACTTGTTAGTAATTGTCTTACATATTGTGGTGCTCCTATGTTGGGTGCATAAATATTAATAATTGTTATATCTTCTTCTTGGATTGATCCTTTGATCATTATGTAGTTTCCGTCTTTATCTCTTTTCACAGCCTTTGTTTTAAAATCTATTTTATCTGATATGAGTATTGCTACTCCTGCTTTTTTTTGGTCTCTATTTGCGTGGAATATCTTTTTCCAGCCCTTCACTTTCAGTCTGTATGTGTCCCTCAACTTGAGGTGGGTCTCTTGTAGACAACATACATGGGGGTCTTAAATTTGTAACCATTCAGCCAGCCTTTGTCTTTTGGTTGGGGCATTCAACCCATTTACGTTTAAGGTGATTATTGATAAGTATGATCCTGTTGTCATTTTCTTTATTGTTTTGGGTTCGAGTTTATATACCCTTTCTGTGTTTCCAGTCTAGAGAAGATCCTTTAGTATTTGTTGGAGAGCTGGTTTGGTGATGCTGAATTCTCTCAGCTTTTGCTTGTCTGTAAAGCTTTTGATTTCTCCTTCATATTTGAATGAGATCCTTGCTGGGTACAGTAATCTGGGCTGTAGGTTATTTTCTTTCATCACTTTAAGTATGTCTAGCCATTCCCTCCTGGCCTGTAGAGTTTCTGCTGAAAGATCAGCTGTTATCCTTATGGGGATCCCCTTGGGTATTATTTGTTGTTTTTCCCTTGCTGCTTTTAATATTTTTTCTTTGTGTTTGATCTTTGTTAATTTGATTAATATGTGCCTTGGGGTATTTCACCTTAGGTTTATCCTGTTAGGGATTCTCTGTGTTTCTTGGACTTGGGTGATTATTTCATTCCCCATTTTAGGGAAATTTTCAACTATTATCTCCTCAAGTATTCTCTCATGGTCTTTCTTTTTGTCTTCTTCTTCTGGGACTCCTATGATTCGAATGTTGGGGCGTTTAATAGTGTCCCATATGTCTCTAATATTGTCCTCATTTTTTAAAAATTCTTTTTTCTTTTTCCGTCTCTGTTTCATTTATTTCTACAGTTCTATCTTCTAGCTCGCTTATCCTGTCTTCTGCCTCTGTTATTCTACTGTTTGTGCCCTCGAGAGTGTTTCTGATCTCATCTATTGTATTATTCATTGTATATTGACTCTTTTTTATTTCCTCTAATTCCTTATTGAACATTTCTTCCGTCTTCTCAATTCTTTTCTCCAGTTTATTTATCTGTAACTCCATTTTGCTTTCCAGATTTTGAATCATTTTCACAATTAAAATTTGAAATTCTTTATCGGATAAATTCCCTATATCTTCCTCTTTTGTTTGTGTTGGTGGACATTTATCCTGTTCCTTTACTTGCTGGGTATTTCTCTGCCTCTTCATCTTGCTTATATTGTTGTGTTCAGGGTGGCCTTTCCGTCTTTTGACAGTGTGTGGAGTTCTCTTTATTATGTAGTTACCTCATTGTGTGTAGGGTTGGATGGGTGACTTGTCAAGTTTCCCTGGTTAGGGAAGCTTGAGTCGATTTTCTGGTGGGTGGAGTTGGATTTCTTCTCTCTGGAGTGCAATGAAGTGTCCAGTAATGAGTTTGAGATGTCAGTGGGTTTGGGGTGGCTTTGGGCAGCCTGTATATTGAAGCTCAGTGCTATTCTCCTGTGTTGCTGGATAGCTTGCATAGTATGTCTTTCACTGAAACTTGTTGACCCTTGGGTGGTGCCTGGTTTCAGTGTATGTATGGAGGCATTTGATGAGTACCTATCAATTAATGTTCTCTGGAACAGGAGATCTCTGGTATTCTCAGGATTTGGCCTTAAGCCTCTGCCTCTGGTTTTCAGTCTTATTCTTTCAGGAGGCTCAAGGCTTCTCCCTCTGTTACTTCCAAGGCAGTTCCTTCTGTTGAAAAAGCTCTTCTGTTTTCTGGTCTCCTCAGTGTCTAATTCCCGTCCTGACACCAGGATGCGGTGGTGGACACTTTTTTTTTTTTTTTTCCCCCTGGCTCTCCTTTTCAGTCCTGCTATGCTGATTGCAGCCATGAAATTAAAAGACGCTTGCTCCTTGGAAGGAAAGTTATGACCAACCTTGATAGTATATTAAAAAGCAGAGACATTACTTTGCCAACCAAGGTCCGTCTAGTCAAGGCAATGGTTTTTCCCGTGGTCATGTATGGATGTGAGAGTTGGACTGTGAAGAAGGCTGGTCACCGAAGAATCGATGCTTTTGAACTGTGGTGTTGGAGAAGACTCTTGAGAGTCCCTTATACTGCAAGGAGATCCAACCAGTCCATTCTAAAGGAGATCAATCCTGGATGTTCATTGGAGGGACTGATGCTAAAGCTGAAACTGCAATACTTTGGCCACCTCATGCGACGAGTTGACTCACTGGAAAAGACTCTGATGCTGGGAAGTGTTGGGGGCGGGAGGAGAAGGGGATGACGGAGAATGAGATGGCTGGATGGCATCACCGACTCTGTGGACATGAGTTTGAGTGTACTCCGGGAGTTGGTGATGGACAGGGGGGCCTGGCGTGCTGTGATTCATGGGGTCTCGGAGAGTCTGACACGACTGAGCGACTGAACTGAACTGAACTGATGGGGAGGGAGGAACAGCTAACAAATATCCCTGGCGTCTGTGGGGAGTGCTCGCAGTGTCTCGGCTACACTGGGAATGTTCCCGCTCGAGGCGTGTGTGCTTTCCCTGTTTATGCTGGTTAGGCTTTAGTTTGCTCTGCTGCGAGCTCTCTGGGGCTGGCGCTGGGTTGCATGCACTTCCCAGGTCTGAGCGGCTCAGGTTCAGGTCCTCAGGTAGTCAACAAAGGAGCAGACTTGCTTGGGCCTGCGTTTTGTGCCTTCTCTGTTCCTAGCAGCTCAGGTGACCAGGCGTTTGGCGAGCATGGTCGCTGTGACTTATCGCCTTCCCGGTCCCTGCCACTCAGTTTTCTGGGAGTACAACCGGCGCACTTTCTCAGGCGGATATCGACCGGCCCGAACCCAAGAAGTCCTGGCCATCAAGGAAGCCTGCCTGCAGCTTGGCACAGGAAGCCTCTCTGGGGCCACAGTGGCCCCCGCCCAGGCACGGGCTGCCCTCCCCAGCGTCGGTGGGGGCTGGGGGATGGGCCGCCCACTGCCGGCTTGCTCCACTCAGCGCCTGGTTCTGTGGGCGGGGCTGGCTTGGGGCTTTTCACAGGCTTTTTCCAGCCCTCTTGCCCTTCAGCTGTAACCTCTGCTCTGGTATCTTAAGTTCGAGCCCTCAGTTTGCCTTGGGGCGTTCAAGCCTGGTTCTCCCTCTAAGCACTGCTGCCGGCGCCTCCCTGCCCAACCCCCGCCTGCTAGTGAGGGGGGCGGGCGTCTGCGCCGCTTCTCTGCTGAGAGTTTCCTCTGGGCACTTAGTCTGTGAGTTTTAATTATTTATGTCTTTTGTCTCCCAGTTATGTGGCCCTCTGAGGTTCCACTCCCCAGTGTCTCCAGGTGTTTGGAAACTTCTCTCTCTCTCTCTTTTTTTTTAAGCCTCCCTTCCCAGGATGGAGCTCCGTCCCTCCCTCTTTTGTCTCTCTTTTTATCTTTTTATCTATTTCCTACCTCCTTTCGTGGACTATGGGATGCTCTTCTGAGTGAGTGATATCCTCTGCCGGTACTCAGAAGTTTTTTTGTGGGATTTACTCAGCGTTCAAATGTTCTTTTGTTGATTTTGTGGGGGAGAAAGTGGCCACTCCGTCCTATTCCTCCGCCATCTTCCTGTGCTCCTAATACTTTAACATTATAAACAATTCCTCAAAATAATGTCCTGACCCCTTCCAAAGAGAATAGTGATCCCTATGAGGAATTTACTTATCAATCTTATTTAAATTTGCTTATCAGTTTTCAGGGACTGGGCATTTTTTTCCTAACTTTTCTTTAGTGTCTCCTTTTAAATATTCTCTTGGAGTCTACATAGTGTTTTACTAAAGGATTATCATAGTTTTCTTTTATACCGTTCACCCAAATCCTATCTCTTCTCCTCACAGTCGGAGTCAGGTACCAGGTCTAATTTACCTAACCCATTCCAATTGACAAATATTCTCAACGATTCTCTTTTCTGTTTTCCTTTCTCTTCTATTTCAAATCCAGGGTCATTGTACTCCACGTTCTATCCTCAATGATAATCCTTGTGCTTTGTTTTGCCTAGCTTTAAAAAACCCCACTCCGAAGTCAGCTATGTTGGCCCTCCATATCTGTCTCCTTTGATCCTAGTAGATTTGGCTGCCATGTTGAAATATGAAGCTCTATGGTACACAGAGCACTAGTGTATGAACAATTCCTCATCAAGCACAATGAATCATTTCAAATTATTTTTAATTATTTTGACACATTAAAGTTTGTGGAATTTATTTTTAAATTACTAGAAGCCTTACTAGGGATATAGCCTGGTGGAGCCCTAGCCATAAGAACACTATTGTATTGATTTTCTAAGGTCTTTAGGGTTATTAAAATTTATGATATGTGAAATTTTATAATATTTTTCTCCTCTCATAATAATGATTTTATATTTCTTTCTCCATGTTCATACTTTTAGGCCTTTCATCTATCTGGCTATCAGAAGTAAGAAAAAAGCTTTGGAAGAAATAAAGGAAATGAATTATATAGAGCTATGTGGCTCATGCAGCAATTTTGTTTTTTGTTTTTTCACTAGCTCCTTGGCAAGTCATATATGATTTTTCTCCATACTTGATTCCCCTGCTGACTTGTATGGGAATATTTGAATACATTGCTTCATTTTTCTGATCTTCTGAGGTTTGTTCTGCACACTCCACTGCAGATCTGATTGTTACTGAGTGCCTCAATGCCACAATCGGGGCTGAGTAATAGGAGTGCTGTGCGCAATACTTTAGAACATGAGGGAAACAGGTTTGCTGTACAAAATTCAGAACAAAAGATAAAAGATTAAATAGGAACAAAAGATAAAGATAATATGTATTTCTGCCAATCCTGAAAACTTTTGGCATAAGTTTTTCTTATTTTTACAAGAAATGCGCATGTTCAGTTTATAAAATCAAATTTTATGTTATACATTTTAGTTTTTAATGTTTTATAAAAACAGATTTCAAAATGATATTTTTATTAGCACTGAACTGTGAACACCTTCATGCCCATAAATATACTTTCATCACGTAATTTCATTGTGCAGGTCTCTACTCCTCAGGCCATTTCTGAATTAAGAGGAAAAGTGAATAATCATATATTGAGCCTTTGTTCAGAATTAATTATTTATGTTCCTTAGCATAAGATACTTTTATACCTAAACAGTATCCCTGATCCTGGTGCCATTTTTCATTGGACATAAGGTTGAGTGAATAAAAACAGAGTTTTGGTGCCTTTTCTTGCAAACTTCATTCACTGACATTTTTTTTTTTTTTTTTTAGTATTTTTAAATGCCTTATGCAAAGATTGCAGAATTCATTGCAATGAGCATATGGCTCTAGAAGAGTTAACTAAAGTAATCCAGCCTTACCCTTTTACCTTCCATGACCATTGTCCTATAAATTATACAGAGTAAATTCAAATCCAAAATATTGTAGGTTATAGCAGAAACTACCTTTGAACACTAGGCAAAATTAAAGTGCTAAATTGAAAAGAACTGGGAACAGTTCCAATCTTTAGTTGTAGCTCTGAGAATAAGAGCCCTGATTTTAAATTAAAAGATACAGTATGACTTAAGGGAAGTAAAAAAAAAACATTATATCTTACATTGATTGGCTTTTCAGGCATCTAATGTTGTAAGCTGGCATCGTGAAAAATATTATTTAGAAATAATTTTTCATTTTCCCGTCTCAAATTTGAGGTAAGTTGGTTTGCTCCCTCCAAATGCAACCCTTCGATTATTTTATAGATAATCTCGTCTATAAATCATTATAATCTAATCACAGTAATCCAAGACACACTTCAGAAGTCTCCTTTGTTCTAACTCTAGTTTACATTTTCCTGAATTTCTCTTTGTGCCTGAAAGGTCAGAGTAATAGAGATGCAAAACTTTAACCCTTATATTATTATGTCTTACTCAATCAGTAGTTATCTTATCTATGTCCCATAGAAAACAGAGACCAAGGAAAAGATTAAAAACTACTGCCTTATCTAGAGGTGATTCCAGGGCCTGAGAAGAAGAGAGAGACAATGTAAGTTGATATTTTAGCAAGGTGACCACTGCTCAGCAATAGGACACAGAGAGAGCACGGTTTCTCTAGGACACACCCTAAACCATACAGGACATCTCTAGGTGGACTGAGCAGAAGAACTACACCTGAGAAAAGTCCTTCAAGATGAGAAAGGAGGAGGGATTAATCCACCTGGCATGTTCTCTCCCATATTTGCACTGGTCAATATTGAGTGGTAAAATTGGAATTACTTTTCTGCCTTTCCATAATGGAATGTTTGAGTGCTTTGCTGTTTCTCAAAAAGTCATACCTTCATCCTCAACTCCCCACCTAGTGATGGTGTATCATCTAAATATTGAAGTGATGGGGGAGCCAGAACCTTAATGTATGCAGCAGGTTCCCTCCTTGCAGGGGCTCTTTCAGGCAAGGCACTAAACAGAGATGATGTGCTGAGGGGGACAGGCAGTTGAACTTTGAGAGATTCAGGCAACAAGAGAATCTAGGGATGATATTTGGTGTTTCCACATAAGTAAAAATAATTGAAGTATATAGTGTATGTAGTTCATAATTTTACATACTTGTAATTATTCTCTCTGAAGTCGATAGAGTTGAAAGTGGAAAACATACATTTCTCCAAAAAAAAAAAAAAAAAAAAAAACATGCCAATGGCTAACAAATACATGAAAAAATGCTCAACATCACTCATAATCAGAAAAATGCAAATCAAAACCACAATGAGATACCATTTCACACCAGTCAGAATGACTGTTATCCAAAAGTCTACAAGCAATAAATGCTGGAGAGGATGTGGAGAAAAGGGAACCCTCTTACTATTGGTGGGAATGCAAACTAGTACAGCCACTATGGAGAACAGTGTGGAGATTCCTCAAAAAACTGGAAATAGAACGGCCATACGACCCAGCAATCGAACTCATGGGCATACACACCGAGGAAACCAGAATTGAAAGAGACACGTGTACTCCAATGTTCATCGCAGCACTGTTTATAATAGACAGGACATGGAAGCAACCTAGATGTCCATCTGCAGACGAATGGATAAGAAGGCTGTGGTACATATACACAATGGAGTATTACTCAGCCATTAAAAAGAATACATTTGAATCATTTCTAATGAGGTGGATGAAACTGGAGCCTATTATATAGAGTGAAGTAAGCCAGAAAGAAAAATACCAATACAGTATACTAACGTATACATATGGAATTTAGAAAGAGGATAATGATAACCCTGTATACGAGACAGCAAAATAGACACAGATGTATAGAACAGTCTTTTGGACTCTGTTCTATACAAGGAGAGGGCAAGGGTGGGATGATTTGGAAGAATGACATTGAAACTTGTATATTATCATATGTGAAACGAATCACAATCCAGCTTCGATGCATGATACAAGATGCTCAGAAATGGTGCACTGGGATGAACCAGAGGGATGATATGGGTAGGGAGGTGGAAGGGGGGATCAAGATGGGAAACACATGTACTCCCGGAGCGGATTCATGTCAATGTATGGCAAACCAATACAATATTGTAAAGTAAAAAAAAAAAAAAAAAGAAAGAAAAGAAAAAAGAAATAAAAGAGATCAATAAAGATAAAAAAATAAAATAAAGAGAAGATGCTTCAGAAAAAAAAAAAAAGGAAAATGGAGTGGTAGACAACTTTTATCAACTTTCTAACCTGGTGACTACTCTGTGGATTGATATGCATATTTGATTTCTGCAAATGCAAGTTAATAAAAATACTCATCAGTAAAAACTGTTTACATGCAAATTGTTCCCTTTTGCAGTAGATTTTCCAAGACATACATATTTATCAAGACTGAAATGATATTGTCAGTCTCTTCCTTTTTAAATCATTTTATGAGATCAGGTTAGAGGCTGTCAAAATGGGTAACTCACATGGCTTTTCAATTCAGTATGCCTTTAACTCTCTTAACATATAGTAGCTGTCAAACAAAACAACTAGGAAATCATCTTGCCAGAAAACTCCATGCCAAACATCTTCTCTGGGAGTTTATAGTTTTCGGTATTTATTGTTGTTTTGTGCCAATTAAGAATGTTTCATTGATAACCTAAACTTAATCAACTTTGAACAGTATCAAAATTCACAATAGTGCATTTTTCTTGACTTCAGAAGAAACAGACACTGTCCTGGATGCCTGTCCCTCCTGCCTCCTTTCCATCTCCCGACAAAGCACTGCTTCCTTTGCCCAGTGTCACCCACTCTTTTCTCTTTTGACCTTTGTCCCTCCATGTGCTACCTCTTCTCCATTACCCTCTTTTACATGGGAGAGGCATTCCTCTTCATAACTGCTATTAAAAAAAAAAAAAACAAAAACACAAATGGTGTTCTTTCAAAGGTAATTTAATCTTGAAATGTTATCCTTTTCCTTTAAAGAAGAAAATTGAAAACAAATAAGGGTTTGTTTACAAATAAAACATCTCAATACATTTACCAAAATCAAAGTACAAAATATATCCACCCCAAAGCCAAATACAGTTACCAAAAAAAAAAAAAAAAAAATTTCTGAGAATACACCATTCTTACCAAGTTGACCTGGTTGGAAAGAATGTTAGGGGTTCATACTAAGCTTATGTGCACTTGGTATCATAAAAAACAGACCAAATATACGCAGATAAATTCTTGAACAAAACTAGACATAATATTGTAGATCACATCAAAATTGGATATTAAAGATAATCTAAGCAAACATCCTACCATCTAGGGTGTCTTCCTGATCTTTCTCAAACAGTATTAGTGTAAAAACAAATCACAAAAATGTAAATTATTCAGTACATAGACAATCATGAATTTCTGCCTCTTATGCAGGGATACAACATAATATATTTTAATACAAAAGTCACAGATACTCAGTTCTCAGATGAAAAGCCCAAATTAATAAGAAAGAACAAAATAAATGAATAAACTTAATAGCCCAATTTAAACAGTTAGAACAATGAAAATAATGCAAGCAAAAGTAAGCAAGAAATAAAACTAATACATAATAAAAAAGGAAAAACATAACTAATAAAGCTATTTAAGAGTACTTTCTTTGAGGAAAATACCTAAATTGTTATTTTGCAAATTAACTAAATCAAGAAAAAAAGGAAGGATGGTAAACATACAAAATAAGACATTAAATATAGAAACAGCCAAATGTTCCAGGGGTGTTACAGATGACTTTGCTGAATTCTAAGGAGGAGAGTGAAAACTTGGCTTCAAGCTCAACGTTCAGGAAACTATGATCATGGCATCTGGTCCCATCACTTCATGGGAAATAGATGGAGAAACGTGGAAACAGTGTCAGATTTTATTTTGGGGGGCTCCAAAATCACTGCAGATGGTGATTGCAGCCATGAAATTAAAAGATGTTTACTCCTTGGAAGGAAAGTTATGACCAACCTAGATAGCATATTTAAAAGCAGAGGCATTACTTTGCCAACAAATGTCTGTCTAGTCAAGGCTATAGTTTTTCCCGTGGTTATGTATGGATGTGAGAGTTGGACGGTGAAGAAAGCTGAGAGCCAAAGAATTGATGCTTTTGAACTGTGGTGTTGGAGAAGACTCTTAACAGTCCCATGGACTGCAAAGAGAGCCAACCAGTCCATCCTAAAGGAGATCAGTCCTGGGTGTTCATTGGAAGGACTGATGCTAAAGCTGAAACTGCAATACTTTGGCCACCTCATGCGACGAGTTGACTCACTGGAAAAGACTCTGATGCTGTGAAGGACTGCGGACAGGAAGAGAAGGGGACGACAGAGAATGGGATGGCTGGATGGCATCACCGACTCAATGGACATGGGTTTGGTAGACTCTGGGAGTTGCTGATGGACAGGGAGGCCTGGCATGCCACGATTCATGGGGTCGCAAACAGTCGGACATGACTGAGCGACTGAACTGAACTGAGAGTAATAAACTTGAAATGGATAAGATGAATGATTTGCCACATTGTATTTTAAAATTTGACCTTAGAGAGACTGAATATCTAAACAATCCCACTGCCATAGAACACATAAAGTTTATTAAAAATGATCCTATAAATAGCAATATGTTAAGATAATGTCAAAACATAATTTTCAAAGACTAGGAAAAACAAATTCTCCTAATACTTTAAAAATTCTTCAAATGTATAGAAAAAGGAGTTTCTAAAATATTTGTGTTACTCTAAATTTGAAATCAAGTTCAAAGGTATTACAAAACAAAAACTACATAATAATTCCCTTTATGAGTATTTAATGTACAAATTCTCAATAAAGAGAAAGAAAGTCAAAGCATTCATTCAGTTATGTCTGATTCTTTGCAGACCCCATGGACTTCAGGCTCCTCTGTCCATGGGATTCTCCAGGCAAGAATATTGGAGTGGAATGTCATTTCCTTCTTCAGGGTATCTTCCCAACCCAGGGATCTAACCTGGGTCTCCTGCATTGCATGCTGTTTCTTTACCATCTGAGCCAAAAGGGAAGCCAAGTTCTCAAAAAAAACATTATAAAACAAAAATAAAATGCAACAGCGTATTAAAATGATGCTACTTATTTACATTTATTCCCGTTTTATTGATAATATATTATTAGTTTTGATCTTTAAGGAATATATTTTTTTATTTTAAATGTAACACATACTGTCCTATAGGTATATTAATATATCATCATTAATATATTTATGTGACAATTTAATTGGTAGAGGAAATCATACTTTTCCTAACAATAAAAACATAAATAGAGGTGCCAGTTAAAGTTGGTTTTAAATCCTATCCTTGGCAGTTACTTCTTAGTTGGGTAACTGGGTGAAGTGACACTGTCTCACAGGGTAGCAGCATGATAAATGATAAGACACTTATTAGCCAGTGGCATCAGTAGGCCCTCTAACAGAATTAACTACCATTATAACTATCATTGATACAGGTATTTGATAATGGCAAATCATTATAATTTCAAACATGTATGTTTGCATTCATCATCTGAAAAAAGGGAAGAACTTTTTTGATAAAAATTCAAAAATCAGCTAATTTCTAGGGAACAGTAAAACAAATAGAAAGATGAACCGTCATGAAAATGACTTGGGTGTACTCAACGGTTTGGGTGCTTTTAACCAGCTACTTGGAAACAAGTGTGTAGAGCTGAGCTGTCGGATGAAGGTTTTGACAACATGGCCCCAAAGTTCTTCCTGGTCCTAGAGTCCAAGTAGCAAATACCGAAGAAAACTTGCAGGCTTCACGCTCCATTTAGATATTGATTTAAAAAGAACCACACATTCATCAAGTGATTTCCCCCCAATTTTTAGCATAGACAAATTCAATTGAGCAAATATTTAGCGATATTTTTAATCTTGCATGAAATGCTGCTTAAACTTATTTTCCCTTGAAGAGACTAAAGAACAGTCCGTTTCACAGGTTAAAAATTCCACTGCAGTACTGGATACGCAAAGTCATTGTCATACTTTACCTGATGATTCATTTTTATTGAACTATTCCCCAACTGGCACTCATTTTCCCTCTGTGACTCCTTACTTTAATGAGGAAATGACAAATATCCAACAGATTTAAAGTTATTTCACCATTCATCCACCTGGAGTTTTCTCATGATCAAGTCAGTTCTTTATTCCAGGGTACTGAAAATAATAAAAGTGTAATTCCATTTATTTTCTATTTCTGAAATAAATATTAAGAAACAGACTTAGACATACAGAAAAGTAAATTAAGGGCTATTTTAAACAAGCACATTCTCCCAGTGATATCTTTGACCTCTGTGGTCAGCAACCACCAGGACTCCAGTAGTCGTTCGTGCGGAACCACATGCGGAACCAGGCTCTGCCAGGCTCATCTTTTGCCTACATCATGCACATGGAGATGTTTAGCCAAAATTTGGAAGTTCACTCCACAGGCAGCAATGAAGTAAACCAGTACCTCCAAAGTTCAAAACGTTAAACTCATGCCACATTGCATAATTCTTCTCATTTCCTGAGTGAAGCAACTATGTATATCTATTTAAAAATTTAGAAAAAATTTAAAGGTATTGAAAAAATAGAAATACAGAAAAATATAGAAACTATAATTTTGAAATATTGAAATACAAATTAAGATAATTGTGACAGAATCAAATGGCAAATATCTTTAAAGTCTGAAACTCTGAATTTATTCTGATTTAAGCATTTTAGAGATTGTAGGAACATAACCACAAATTGGGTTGTTTAAATAAACAAAAGATAAGGGCTTTCGTATGGGTCATTCCAAAGTTGCCTATGAAGTCGTTGAATAGTAAACTGTGCTCATCACAGATTATGCTGCATTATTCTTCATCCTGGTGCCAAACTCACACTTGCTCAATTGAGACTATTGAATGGAGCTTATACCCAGGTACTTAATTTAAAAGCCCATGAAACATAACTTAAACTTTGTACTTGCTTGTGTTAATAATTTTTCATATTATATTATACAGCTTTTTTAAAAAGTCCATGAGTAGAAAATTAAGGTTTTACTTTGAAAAATCATTTTTCAAATTTGCAAAAATCCCTTCCAGTTTAGTGATCTGGTGATTTATGAGTTAGAACTGTATTGGTTTCAAGTGATAGAAAGCCCTAAAGAGAAGTGGTCTAAATAAGATGAACACCAACACATGCAGAACATAAATTCTCTCTGTAAGAGTTCGGAGCAGGGAAGGATAAACATTCTAAAACAGAAATTATTTTATTCAAGGGGTTGGATTATTACCAAGTCAGTGGAGGGGCAGAAGGCACTGTTACCAGACTGCGAGCAACTCACAGGTGGATGAGCTGTAGCGCTCTTGCCTCTGATGCCCTCAGGATCCTCAGGGCACATAGGGCTGGGACTGGCCACCCAAGGCTGTTATCTAAGGATTGGGAAGTCATGAAAGAAGCCGGCCAAGCTCACAATTGCTTTTGGTCTCCCAGAAACTGGAGAAAGCATCCTGGGACCTGCTGCAGGAATGTAGCACCCTGCTGTACCCTTGTTGCCAGCAGATTCAGGCCTAACTCCAGAGAGCACGTGAGTGCATTGGGTCAGGAATGAAGTGATGCCCAAGCATCATAAGGAATTCAGCAAAGGATGGTACTTATTTTTCAAATTCTCTAAGCAGAAGACAAAGGTTTTTATCCACATCTTTACAAATGACCTAATTTCTTTCCTTGTAATGGCTTATTGACATTCCATTGTATATATGTACTACATCTTTATGGATTCGTCTGTCAATAGACACAAGCTGTTTCTGTGTCTTGGCTATTGTAAGTAGTGCTACAATAAACATTGGGGTACAGTGTATCTTTTCCTATTATGATTTTTCTCAGTGTATACGCCCAACAGTAGGATTGTTTGGTCATTTGGTAGGGGGAGAAGGGGTTAGATGAATTGGGAGATTAGGTTTGACCTATATAAATAATCATTCAAGCTAGGCTTCAATAGTATGTAAATTGAGAAATTCCAGATATACAACCTGGATTTAGAAAAGGTAGAGGAACCAGAGGTCAAATTTCCAACATCCATTGGATCATAGAAAAAGCAGAGGAATATCTGAAAAAACATCCATTTCTGCTTCATTGATTATGCTAAAGCCTTTGAATGTGGATCACAACAGACTGTGGAAAATTCTTAAAATTCCTATTTGGAACACCAGACTACCTTACTTGCCTCCTGAGAAACCTGTATGAAGGTCAAGAAGCAACCGTTAGAACCAGATATAAAACAACAGATTTGTTCCAAATTGGGAAAGGAGTATGTCAAACCTATATATTGTCCCCCTGCTTGTTTAACTTATATGCAGATAACTTCATGGAAAATGCCAGGCTGGATGAAGCACAAGAGAAATATCAATGACCTCAGATATGCAGATGACACCACCCTTATTTCAGAAAGTGAAGAGGAAGTAAAGTGCCTCTTGCTGAAACTGAAAGAAGAGAGTAAAAATGCTGGCTTAAAACTCAACATTCAAAAAACAAAGAGTATGGCATCCGGTCCCATCACTTCATGGCAAATAGATGGGGAAACAATGGAAACAGTGACAGACTTTGTTTTCTTGGGCTTGAAAATCACTGCAGAGAGTGACTGCAGCATAAAATTAAAAGATGCTTGCTTCTTGGAAGAAAATTATGACAAACCTAGATAGCATATTCAAAAGCAGAGACATCACTTTGCCAACAAAGGTCCATATAGTCAAAGCTACATTTTTTCCAGTAGTCATGTATGGATGTGAGAGTTGGATCATAAAGAAAGCTGAGTACCAAGGAAGTGGTGCTTTCAAACTCTGGTGTTGGAGAAGACTCTTGAGAGTCTCTTGTACAGCAAGGAGATCAAACCAGTCAATCCTAAAGGAAATCAGTCCTGATGTTTTTTGGAAGGACTGATGGTGAAGCTGAAGCTCCAATACTTTAACCACCTGATGCAAAGAGCCAATTCACTGGAAAAGAACCTGGTTCTGGGGAAGATTGAGTGCAGGAGGAGAAGGGGAAAACGGAGGATGAGATGGTTGGATGGCATCATTGATTCAATGGACATGAGTTTGAGCAAACTCTGGGAGATAGTGAAGGACAGGGAAGCTTGGCATGTTGCAGTTCACGAGGTCACAATGACTGAGAGACCGAACAACAACAATAATATACAGTATCATGTGTAAAATAGTTAGCTAGTGGGGAGCTGCTGTATAGCACAGGGAGCTCAGCTCAATGCTCAGTGATGATCTAGGGGAGGAGTGTGAGGGAGCCTCAAACGGGAGAGGATATATGTATACTTACAGCTGATTCACTTCATTGTACAACAGAAGCTAACACAACACATTGAAGCAATTCTGCTCCAACAAACAAAAAGGAAAACAGAAATGAAAATAAGAATGTATTGCAAGTTGGGGGGCAATCTGGGAGTCTGGAAGTATGAAGGCACACTGATGGGGTTCCTCGCAGTCACCAAGTATTCAGGTTCTTGGAGTACTGTGCCCTGGGAGCCCTTGTCCTGGCTCTTCTTCACATCTCCACATTCAGGGCAGCTGTGAAGGCAGGGGCAGGAGGAAAAGGGCAGAGTGTGGGTCCGCTGTGTGATCAGGTGGTTTGTGGGAAGCTGCTTCTCATTCTCATCTACATCTCATTGGCCGATATGGCTTACAGGCGATCCCAGCTGACAGGGAAGGAGACACAGAGAATATGTGGTCTGAGAAACCCTTCCTCAGCGATCAATGTAAAGAAATAGAGGAAAACAACAGAATAGTAAAAACAAGAGATCTCTTCAAGAAAATTAGAGATTCCAAGGGAACATTTCATGCAAAGATGGCCTCGATAAAGGACAGAAACAGTATGGACCTAACAGAAGCAGAAGATATTAAGAAGAGGTGGCAAGAATACACAGAAGAACTGTACAGAAAAGATCTTCACGACCAAGATAGTCACGGTAATGTGATCACTGACCTAGAGACAGACATCTTGGAATGTGAAGTCAAGTGCGCCTTAGAAAGCATCACTACTAACAAAGCTAGTGGAGGTGATGGAATTCCAATTGAGTTATTTCAAATCTTGAAAGACGATGCTGTGAAAGTGCTGCACTCAATATGCCAGCACATTTGGAAAACTCAGCAGTGGCCACAGGACTGGAAAAGGTCAGTCTTCATTTCAATCCCAAAGAAAGGCAATGCCAAAGAATGCTCAAACTACAGCACAATTGCACTCATCTCACACGCTAGTAAAGTCATGCTCAAAATTCTCCAAGCCAGGCTTTAGCAATATGTGAACCGTGAACTCCCAGATGTTCAAGCAGGTTTTAGAAAAGGCAGAGGCACCAGAGATCAAATTGCCAACATCCGCTGGATCATGGAGAAAGCAAAAGAGTTCCAGAAAATCATCTATTTCTGCTTCATTGACTATGCCAAAGCCTTTGACTGTGTGGATCACAATAAACTGTGGAAAATTCTGAAAGAGATGGGAATACCAGACCACCTGACCTGCCTCTTGAGAAACCTATATGCAGGTCAGGAAGCAACAGTCAGAACTGTACATGGAACAACCGACTGGTTCCAAATAGGAAAAGGAGTACATCAAGGATGTATATTGTCACCTGGCTTATTTAACTTATATACAGAGTACATCATGAGGAATGCTGGGATGGAAGAAGCACAAGCTGGAATCAAGATTGCCAGGAGAAATATCAATAGCCTCAGTTATGCAGATGACACCACCCTTATAGCAGAAAGTGAAGAGGAACTCAAGAGCCTCTTGATGAAAGTGAAAGAGGATAGTGAAAATGGTTGCCTTGAAGCTCAACATTCAGATAACAAATTTCATGGCATCTGGTCCCATCACTTCATTGGAAATAGATGGGAAAACAGTGGAAACAGTGTCAGACTTTATTTTTTGCGCTCCATAAAATGGAGCAGATGCTGATTGCAGCCATGAAATTAAAAGATGCTTGCTCCTTGGAAAGAAAGTTATGACAAACTTAGATAGTATATTAAATCGCAGAAACATTACTTTGCCAACAAAAGTCCGTCTAGTCAAGGCTATGGTTTTTCCTGTGGTCATGTATGGATGTGAGAGTTGGACTGTGAAGAAAGCTGATCGCCGAAGAATTGATGCTTTTGAACTGTGGTGCTGGAGAAGACTCTTGAGAGTCCCTTGGACTGCAGGGAGATCCAACCAGTCCATTCTAGAGGAGATCAATCCTGGGTGTTCTTTGGAAGCACTGATGCTGAAGCTGAAACTGCAATACTTTGGCCACCTCATGCGACGAATTGACTCACTGGAAAAGACCCTGATGCTAGGAAAGGTTGGGGGCGGGAGGAGAAGGGGACGACCGAGAATGAGATGGCTGGATGGCATCACCGACTCTGTCGACATGAATTTGAGTGAACTCTGGGAGTTGATGATGGACAGGGAGGCCTGGCATGCTGTGATTCATGGGGTCGCAGTGAGTCAGACAGGACTGAGGGACTGAACTGAACTAACCGACCTGGGGAGTTCATCTTTCAGTGTCCTATCATTTTGCTTTTTCATACTATTCATGGGGTTCTCAAGGCAAGAATACTGAAGTGGTTTGCCATTCCCTTCTCCAGTGGACCACATTCTGTCAGACCTCTCCACCATGACCCATCCATCTTGGGTGGTCCCTCATGGTATAGCTTAGTTTCATTGAATTAGACAAGCGTTGTCCGTGTGATTAGATTGTCTAGTTGTCTGTGACTGTAGTTTCAGTCTGTCTGCCCTCTGATGCCTTAGCTCAGTGCCTATCGTCTTACTTGGGTTTCTCTTACCTTGGACTTGGGGTATCTCTTCACTGCTCCAACAAAGTGCAGTCACTGGCCCTGCCTTGGACATGGGGTAGCTCCTCTTGGCTGCGCTTCTGTGCCACTGCTGCAGCCGCTGGACTTCCTTATGATTCAGCAATTCCTTTTTGATTTCATGTCCAGAGGGATATATAAGAATATCCTTTAAGAAGGATATCAAAGCAATATCTGCTTTGTTCATTTCAGCATTACTCAAAATAGCTGGCAACCTAAATATACATCCTTGGAGGAGTGAATAAATAATATACATAAATCTTCTTTTTTAAATCTGCATTTAGTATATAAAATGCAGATTTGAGAAAGATCATACCATTTGCAGCAACATGGATGAACCATGTTCAGGGGCCCATTCTGCTAAGAAAAATAAGCCAGATACAGGAAGACAAATACTGTGTTATCTGACATGTATGTAAGATCTAAAAAACACCAAACTCATTGAAGCACAGAGTAGAACATTAGGTCCAGGTTCTGAGGGTTAGAGAAAATGGTATATGTTGGTCAAAGGGTAGAGTTTCAGATGTATAGGATAAAAAAGTTCTGGAGATTTAATTTATAACAATATGATATAGTTAATATTATTTTATATTATTAAAATTTGATGAAAAGATAGATCTTAATTTTTCTCAACACACACACACACAAAAAAAATAATAAGAGAGAGAGAGGAAAGAAAAAAAAAAGAAAAAGTGTGAGGTGATGGATATGGTGAATGGTTTGTAGTGACTATTTAACAATGGACACATATATGAAATCGTCAGGTTGTACACATTGGTTATTGCTGTTTAGTCGCAAAGTCATGTCTCACTCTTTGACCCATGGACTATAGACCACCAGCTTCCTCTGTCCATGGGATTTCCTGCGCAAGAACACTGGAGTTGGTTACTGTGTCCTCTTCCAGGGAATCTTCATAATCCAGGGATCTAACCCATATCTCCTGCATTGGTGGGCAGATTCATTACCACCAAGTCCCCCATGGAACCCAGTGCCTAAATAAGTGTTTGCAGGTGAGGGAAAATCACCTACATCTGAAAATAGCAAATCCTTATTGTCCAAATCTAAGTGTAAAAATGTATATAGTATTAATTAAAACTATGTGGCAATACAAAACCCAAAAATAGCCAAAGTAAAAATGAAAAAGAATACTATTTGCACAAATACTGAGAAAAATAAAAATGCAACAATTAGATGTGGCCATAAGACTGAGTTCCAGCCAATGGAACAGGAGTAGAGATATTAGTTGCCATTTGCACGCCTGGTCTCTACATTTTCCTAAAATAGTCTGACAAAATTTCTCATCTTTCATTGGTCATCTGGGTTCAGAACAATAAAGTCGTCTAAGGACAAGAGAGTGATTGAGTCACTGTTACAAGGATCCACGGTCTAGAGGTGACTATGTGGAGAAGACTCTTGTAAGCATCAATCTTCATCCTATTTTATATAAGAAAGAATTGAAACTTTGTTATTTTCAGGTACTGTAATTTAGGAATTATTTCTTCTAGTAGCCGCTGTGCCCTGACCAACACTCGCAGAGTTATTCATACGTGGGGCTGAGGCTGCATGCTCCTCTGTTTCTTTCACCTTTGCTTCCAGGTGACACAAGTGGTAAAGAACCCACCTGCCAAATGCAGGAGACATGAGATGCGGGTTTGATCTCTGGGGCAGGAAGAATCTCTGGAGAAGGAAATGGCAACCCACTGCAGTATTCTTCCCTGGAGAATCCCATGAACAGAGGAGCCTGGTGGGTTAAATATAGTCCCTAGGGTCACAAAGAGTTGGGCATGCCTGAAGTGACTTAGCACACATGCATGGGGTTGCTGCCGCATGCTCCTCTGTTTCATTCAGGGGATTCATTTCCACAGCTGCATGCATTAGATGCTGTAATTCCTCATTCCTCAATAGAACTTCATTTTACTGGCTGTGTTCTCTGATTAGAGTCCTATAATTGCTGTTAGGTTGCTCTGTTGTCTATTAGGTTTACATATATGATTGTCTTGTTATTCAGTCTTGTTTTTTGTTGAAGTATTTTATACAAATGTATGAACTATTTTTACAAGTCATTCATAAGTTATGCCCAAAGTTGTTTTGTAACATAGTGCCCAAGGTAAATTTATTTCAATATAAAATATGCTCTTTTTCTTGTTGTTGTTTGGTCACTAAGTCGTATCTGAATCTCTCACCCTATGGACTGTAGTATGCCAGCCTCCTCTGCCCTCCCAGAGTTTGCTCAAATTCATGTCCATTGACTTGGTGATGCTATCTAATAATCTCATCATCTGCCACCTTCTCCTTTACCTTCAATCTTTCCCAGCATCAGGGTCTTTCCCAATGAGTCAGCTCTTTGAAGAAGGTGGCCAAAGTATGGGAGCTTCTGCTTTATCATCAGTCTTTCTGATGAGTATTCAGGGCTGATTTTATTTAGAATTGACTGGTTTAATCTCCTGTAGTCCAAGGGACTCTCAAGAGTCTTCTCCAAAACCACAATTTGAAAGCATCCTTTCTTCAGCGCTCAGCCTTCTTTATGGTACAACACTTACATCTGATTATGACTACTGGAAAAACCATAGATTTGACTATATGGGCCTTTCCTGACAAAATGATGTTGCTGCTTTTTAATATGTTAAGTTTGTCATAATTAAACTGTAAAGAGATTTTAACAGAGGTAAACAAACAGTGGTTATAAGGTAAGTTACACAATTATAGAGAAAGCTAATTAAAAGACCTGAGTTTAAGATTTTAGATACAATGCAACCCAGATCACACACACAGACATGTGCAGCTGGGGATAAGATGCCAGAAAATTAGGTCTGTTGCAAATGTTCTCATGCCAGTAGATCTCCATTAGGAGTCTGACTTTGGAAACAGGTAAAATCCCAGGGTATCAGCGGCCAGGACTGAAAGTCAGTTTAAAACAAAATTTTCATCATGTGTTCACATTCAAATAATCATTGTGCCTGCAGGTAACATGTTGGTGGGACCTAGGTCACATCTGTATACTTGCTGTGAGGGGGACTGGGAAATGTAATTGAGCAACTGATATTTCAAGGAAAAAGGTGCTAGGTGCTTAAAGTAATTGCCTTCTCCTTCAGTTTACCTAAAATATATCTTAAAATGTATTTGCTTGCTTTATGTTTTTAGTTTGAAAAGTTAATTAAACCTCAGGAAGTCTTATTTTGCTTTCTGCATTTGCATTTACTGTGCTGTCATCATCACCATCAACATCATTATTATTTCAGGTGTCCAGGAGTCTCTAAAGAAGAGACAAGTTAGCTTTGTGTTCTGATTGTTGACATGGATTGTCATCATTCAGGCTTCTGAAGAGCCTCAAGTAATCTATTATATTTGATGGTATTATTATCATTTTGTGGCTCCCTTTAGTTCACAACTGATGAGTTGGAGTATCTTTAATAGTGTGAATCCTGCAGTCAGTGAAAGATAAAAATCACATATCTATGGCCCCATTTGACCATATTTGAGGATCTCTTGCAGAGGCCCAGGGTTGGCAATGGCCTGCTGTGGGGACAGGAACACTGGCAGCAGCAGCCCTGAAAGGTGCATGTTTCATAAGTCCTTTTTGGAGGTTGCATGTAGCCCTACCATACAACCTGCTGACTCCAAGATTGAGTCACCTCAAGCCAAACAACTAACTAGGAGGGAACAAAGTCTCACTCATCAGCAGACAATTGGATTAAAGATTTACTGAACATGACTCTGCCCACAAAAGCAAGACCTAGTTTTTCCCACAGCCATTCCCTCCCATAAGGAATCGAGAACTATAATCTCCAGCCTCCAGAAAACACACACACACATACACACACACACACAATCACAGGAAGCTAACCAAAATAATCATATGGATCACAGCCTTGTACAACTCAAGGAAGCTATGAGCCATGTCGTTCAGGACCACCCAAGATGGAGGGGTCATGGTGAAAAGTTCTGACAAAACGTGGCTTACGAGAGAAGGGAATGACAAACCCCTTCAATATTCTTGCCTCAAGAAACCCATGACAATATTAAAAGGCAAAAAGATATGACACCAGAAGACGAGTCCCCCAGGACGGTAAGTGTCCAATATGCCACTGAGGAAGAGTGGAGAAACAGTTTCAGAAAGAATGGAGAAGCTGGACCAATGCACAAATGTCACTCAGTTGTGTGTGTGTCTGGTGGTGAAACTAAAATTCAATGCTGCAAAGAACAGTCGTGCATAGGAACCTAGAATATTAGGTCCGTGAATCAAGGTAAATTGGACTTGGTCAAGTAAGAGATGGCAAGAGTGAACATCGACATCTAAGGAATCAGTGAACTAAAATGGACAGGAATGGGTCAATTTAATTCAGATGACCATTATATCTACTACTGTGGGCAATATATCCTTTAGAAGAAATGGAGTGGCCCTCATGAAAAGAAACTGAAAGTGAAAGTCGCTCAGTCATATCCAACTCCTTGTGACCCCATGGACTATACAATCCATGGAATACCTCAGGCCAGAAGACTGGAGTGGGTAACCTTTCCCTTCTCCAGGGGATCTTCCTAACTCTGAGATCAAACCCAGGTCTCCCTCATTGCCGGCAGATTATTTACCAGCTGAGCCACTAGGGAAGTGGCCCTCATAGTCAACAAAAGAGTCTGAAATGCAGTACTTGGGTTCAATCTCAAAAATGACAGAATGATCCCACTTCATTTCAAAGGCACACCATTCAACATCAGAGTAATCCAAATCTATACCCAAACCAATGAAGCAGAAGGAGCTGAAGTTGACCATTTCTGTAAAGACCTACCAGACCTTCTAGAACACCAAAAAAAGAAGTCCCTTTTGTTCTTGGGGGATTGAAATACAGAAGTAGGAAGTCAAGAGATATATGGAGTAACAGGCAAATTTTGTCTTGGAGTTTTGAAATGAAGCAGGGTAAAGGCTAACAGAGTTTTGCCAAGAGAATGCACTGGTCATAACAACATCCTTTTAACAAAACAAGAGACGACTCTACAGATGGACATAAAGATGGTCAATAGTGAAATTAGACTGACTGTATTCTTTGCAGATAAAAATGGAGAAGTGCCGGGAGCCAGCAAGGGAAATCCTACCCGTGGCAAAGGTCAACTGGGGAAGAGGCCTGACGGGCAAAGGCTAATCAGGGCTCGAGGAGCCCCCTGGACTTACCTGAGCATCTACCCCAAAGAAAACTGGAATCTGACTGCTTTACTATCTTACGCCTCTTACCAAGTCCTCTAATACTTACAGGGGCTTCCCCCAACCACCTTTCTCTGAAAACATTAATTCAGAGCTGTAGTTTAAAAGTTCTCCTCGGCTTAATAGGAGTGTTCCAATCCAAGCCCCTCTGATAGCTTTCTAACTTGCATGACAAGTTTGTCCGGGCTCCTAAAATACAGGAATCTGTTGAAGAAGTTAAAATCACTAGAATAGTACTAGAAAAGATTTCATTGTTGAATCAATGCTTGCTGCAGTTTCCTCTATTGTATCCTTGGAAATATATTAATCCTTTGACTCAACCACATCAGATCTTAAGTTAATAAGTTCCTTTCTTGCAACTCACTACACCGGTGCCTTATAGGAATGTAACTTTGTTATGTGTCTACCACCTAACTTTAGGAAAGTCACCTTAAAAGAAAAGTCTTTTACTTGCTAACTAACCTATTGTCAGGAGAGAGGGCCATAAAACTGTTAGCAGGCCCCCTGGCCAGAAGATGATGTAAATCACCTAAAACTTTTATCACACAAAAATAAGCCCTGATCCTGATAAGGGTCAAGACTGCTGACCCCACGTGATTTTGGTGTGAATCTATACCTCCCTTTCTCTGTTTCTTATGCGCATAACTTAGGGTATAAAAGCAGCACTGGAAAATAAAGTTTTGGGCCTTGCTCACTGAAGCTTGGTCTCCCCGTGTCGTTCTTTCTCTTTTTCCATCCTTTTCTCTATTCTCCTTTTTCTGGTTGAGATCCTTGGAGCGCTGGGCCCTCTGCGTTTACTTATCTGCCTGGGCTTCTAAGACTCACTCGAGGGGATGCCCTGGTGGGGTGCCTCCGGCGATTTGAGATGGCGCCTGCGGCCTACGTAAACAGAGCAAACCCCATGCTGGGGTTTTATTGGTTTCCAGCGTAAACCAAGGAATCATCAGCCCCTGTCTCTCTCTCTTTCTCTCTCTCTCTCTCTAACGCCGACGCCGTTCATCCCGAGGATACCCTGGGCCTTATCGAGGCTGGACCCCGATAGAGAAGCTCTATAGAGTCAGCAAAAACAAGACCTGGAGCTGACTGTGGTTCAGATTATGAGTTCCATATTGAAACATTAAGACTTAAGTTGAAGATGGTAGGGAAAACAACTAGACTACCCAGGTATGACCTAAATAAAATCCATTATGAATATACAGTGGAGGTGATGAATAAATTGAATGGATTAGATCTGGTAGAGAGAATGACCAAAGAACTATGAATGGAGTTTTGTAACATTGTACAGGAGACAGTGACCAAAAATAACCCCAAGAAAAAGAAATGAAAGAAGGCAAAATGGTAGTCTGAAGAGGCCTTACAGATAGCTGAGAAAAGAAGAGAAATTAAAGGCAAAGGAGAAGGGAAAAGATATACCCATCTGAATGCAGAGTTCCAGAAAATAGCAAGGAGAGATAAGAAAGCCTTCTTAAGTGAACAATGCAAATAAATAGAGGAAAAAAATAGAATGGGAAAGACTAGAGATCTCTTTAAGAAAATTGGAGATATCATGGAAATATTTCATGCAAAGATGGCACCATAAAGGACAAAAACAGGCCCGATTTGACAGAAGCAGAAGAGATTAACAAGAGGTAGCAAGAAGACACAGAAGGACTATACAGAAAAGGTCCTAATGTCCTGGTTAACTGCAATGGTGTGGTCACTCAACTAGAGCCAAACATCCTGGAGTATAAAGTCAAGTGGGCCTTAGGAAGCATTACTATGAGCCTTGCTAGTGGCGGTGATAGAATTCCAGCCGAGCTATTTCAAATCCTAAAAGATGATGCTGTGAAAGTGCTGCACTCAACACGCCAGCAGATAGCCAGGAACTATGCCAAGAAATACAATATGCCAGGAAAACTCAGCAGTGGCAACAGGATTGGAAAAGTTGAGTTTTCACTCCAGTCCCAAAGAAGGGCAGTTCCAAAGAATGTTCTAACTACTATGCAATTTTGCTCAATCCACATGCTATCAAGGTAATGATCAAAATCCTTCAAACAAGGCTTCAGCAGTATGTGAACTGAGAACTTCTAGATGTACATGCTGGATTTAGAAAAGGCAGAGGAAGCAGTAATCAAATTGCCAGCATCCATTGGATCATAGAAAAAACAAGGCAATTCCAAAAAATCTACTTCTGCTTCACTGACTATGCTAAAGCCTTTGACTGTGTGCATCACAAAAAACTGGAAAATTCTTCAAGAGATAAGAATACCAGACCATCTTACTTGTATCCTGAGGTAAGGTAAGCAGGACAAGAAACAAAAGCTAGAACCGGACATGGAACACACTGCTTACCTCACTTATATGCAAAGTACCTCATGCAGACTGTTGGGCTGGATGACTCAAGCTGGAATTAAGATTGTTGGGAGAAATATCAGCAATCTCACATATGCAGGTGATATGGCAGAAAGTGAAGAGGAACTAAAAACCTTCTTGATGAGGGCGGAAGATGAGAGTGAAAAAGCTAGCTTGAAACTCAGCATTTGAAAAACAAAGATCATGGCATCTGGTCCCATCACTTCATGGAAAATAGTTGGACAAAATTTGGAAACAGAGACAAAGTTTATTTTTTGGTCTCCAAAATCACTGTGGACGTTGACTGCAGCCATGAAATTGAAAGATACTTCCAAATTGGAAGGAAAGCTATGACAAACCTGGAGACTATTAAAAAGCAGAGGCACTACTTTGCTGACAAAGGTTCAGTCAAAGCTATAGAACTAACACCCAAAAATGATATGCTTTTCATTATAGGGGACTAGAATGTAGAAGTTGGAAGTCAAGAGATACCTGGGGTAACAGACAAATTTGGCCTTGGAGTACAAAATGAAGCAGGGCAAAGGTTAACAGAGTTTTGCCAAGAGATCTCACTAGTTATAGCAAACACCCTCTTCCAACAATGCAAGAGAAGACTCTAAACATGGATATCACCAGATGATCAATAGCAAAATCAGATTGATTATATTGTTTTCAGCCAAAGAAGGAGAAACAATATACAGTCAGCAAAAAAAAAAAGATTTGGAGCTGACTGTGGCTCAGATCATGAACTCCTTATTGACAAATTCAGACTGAAATTGAAGAAAGTAGGAAAAGCCACTAGACCATTCACATATGATCTAAATCAAATCCCTTACAACTATACAGCAGAAGTGACAAATAAATTCAAGGGATTAGATCTGATAGACTGAGTGCCTGAAGAACTATGGACAGAATTTTGTGACACTGTACAGGAGGCAGTATCAGGACCATTCCCAAGAAAAGAAAAGCAAAAAGGCAAAATGGTTGTCTGAGGGGGCCTTACAAATAGCTGAGAAAAGAAGAGAAGTGAAAGGCAGAGGAGAGAAGGAAAGATATATCCATTTGAATGCAGAGTTCTAAAGAATAGCAGGGAGAGATGAGGAAGTCTTCCTTCATGATCAGTGCAAAGAAATAGAGGAAAACACTAGAATGGGAAAGACTAGAGATCTCTTGAAAAAAAATAGAGATACCAAAGGAACATTTCATGCAAAAATGGGCACAATAATGGACAGAAATGATATCAACTTAGAAGCAGAAGATATTATGAAGAGGTAACAACAATATACAGAAGAACTATACAAAAAAGATAGTAACCCAGATAACCACGATGGTGTGATCACTCATCTAGAGCCAGCCATCCTGGAATGTGAAATCAAGTGGGCCTTATGAAGTATCACTTTGAACAAAGCTAATGGAGGTGATGTAATTCCAGCTGAGCTATTTCAAATCTTAAACGATGATGCTGTAATAGTGCTGCACTCAATATGCCAGTGATTTGGAAAACTCAGCAGTGGCCACAGGACTGGAAAAGGTCAGTTTTCATTCCAACCCCAAAGAAAGGCAATGCAAAAGAATATTCAAACTACCGGAGAGTTTCACTCATCTCACACACTAGCAAAGTAGTGCTTAAAATTCTCCAAGCCAGGCTTCAACAGTATGTTAACTGTGAACTTCCAGATGTTCAAGCTGGATTTAGAAAAGGCAGAGGAACCAGAGATCAAATTGCCAACATCCATTGGATCATAGAAAGAGCAAGAGAGTTCTAGAAAAACCTCTACTGCTGCTTTATTGACTACACCAAAGCCTTTGATTGTGTGGATCACAACAATCTGTGGAAAATTCTTCAAGAGATGGGAACACCAGATCATCTTACCTGCCTCCTGAGAAATCTGTATGCAGGTTAAGAAGCAACAGTTAGAACTGGACATGACACAACAGACTGGTTCCAAGTTAGTAAAGGAATACGTCAAGGCTGTATATTGTAACCCTGCTTATTTAAGTTATATGCAGGGTACATCATGAGGAACACTGGGCTGGAAGAAGCACAAGCTGGAATCAAGATTGCCGGGAAAAATACCAATAACCTCAGATATGCAGACGACACCACTCTTATGGCAGAAAGTGAAGAAGAACTAAAGAGTCTCTTGACGAACGTGGAAGAGGAGGGTGAAAATATTGGCTTAAAACTCAACATTCAGAAAGCTAGCATCATGGAATCTGGTCCCATCACTTCATGGCCAATAAATGGGGAAACAATGGAGAAAGTGAGAAACTTTTTTTTTTTTTTTTGAGGGGAGGTGCTCCAAAATCACTGCAGATGGTGACTGCAGCCTTGAAATTAAAAGACGCTTGCTCCTTGGAAGAAAAGCTATTACCAACAGAGACAATATATTAAAAAGAAAAGACATTACTTTGCCAACAAATGTCCGTCTACTCAAAGCTATGGTTTTTCCAGTAGTCCTGTAAGGATGTAAGTGTTGGACAATAAAGAAAGCTAAGCGCCAAAGAATGGATGCTTTTGGGCTGTGGTGTTGGAGAAGACTCTTGAGAGTCCCTTGGACTGCAAGGAGATCCAACCAGTCCATTCTAAAGGAGATCAATCCTGGGTGTTCATTGGAAGGACTGATGTTAAAGCTGAAACTCCAATACTTTGGCCACCTCATGTGACGAGTTGACTCAGTGGAAAAGACTCTGATGCTGGGAGGGATTGGGGGTGGGAGGAGAAGGGGACGACAGAGAATGAGATGGCTAGATGACATCACAGATTCGATGGACATGAGTTTGAGTGAACTCCGGGAGTTGGTGATGGACAGGGAGACCTGGTGTGCTGTGATTCATGGGGTCGCAAAGAGTCGGACACGACTGAGCGACTGAACTGGACTAAACTGATTTTTTTTTTTTCCTTCCAGTAGTCATGTATGATTGAGAGCTGGACCATAAAGAAAGGTGAGCGCCGAAAAACCCACCCTGTATATTCATTTGAAGAGCTGATGCTAAAGGTGAAGATGCAATACTTTGGCCACCTGATGTCAAGGGCTGGCTCATTGAAAAAATACTCTAATACTGGAATGATTGAGGGAAGGAGGGGAAGGGGAGGGGGCAGTAAAAGAGATGGGGGGATGGCATCCCTCACTCAATGGACATGAGTTTGAAATAACTCAGGGAGATAGGGAAGAACAGAAAAGTCTGCCGTGCTGCAGTTCATAGGGACACAAAGAATCAGACATACTTTGACTGAACAGTAACAACGGACCGCTAGAAGTGTCCTTTCCCACCATAAAGAGTAGGGATATTTATCTGACAAGTTTATTTCCTTTCTGAAAGGTGAATAGGCCAACTGAAGCAGACTCAACCTTGATTTTGGGTGCCAGGATTACAGACTAGCATGACTGCCAAATTCCTTCTGAAAATGGTTAGATCCTGTGCCCTATTCTCCTATATTCTTCTGAGTGCCCCTAGGTTTCCATGGGGAAGTGGAGCCACTCTCCTTTACAGGCTCCCGAATCCTAGTACTGTGAACACCTGATTTAGACAAAAGCCTGAGGATGCCATTTGGAGTTAATGATCCCCATTTCAAAGTCTTTTCGAGACCTGTTACTGGTGACCTACCAGGGCTTTATGTATTTTAGGAGATAATTAGACAATCTACCTCACAATTCATATTTTTATGAAAATTCACGTCTAGAATTGTATCTTAGGAAAAATATTACACTGCTATGTAAGAAGGAAGTTTAAATATGTTTTTTTTTCTTCTGTTTATTTATTTATTTTACTTTACAATATTGTATTGGTTTTGCCATACATTGACATGAATCCACCACGGGTGTGCATGTGTTCCCCATTCTGAATCCCCCTCCCACATTCCTCCCCATCCCATCCCTCTGGTTCATCCCAATGCACCAACCCCGAGCACCCTGTAACATGCATCGAACCTGGACTGGCGATTCGTTTCACATATGATAATAGACATGTTTCAATGCCATTCTCCCATATCATCCCACCCTCGCCCTCTCCCACAGAGTCCAAAAAACTGTTTTATACATCTGTGTCTCTTTTGCTGTCTCACATACACGTCATCATAACCATCTTTCTAAATTCCATAAATATGTTTATTGAAGTTTTCCTAACTAAAGGTACTGAAAAAAATCATAAATAATAAGTTTTCTTATTTAAAGAAAGTCTACTATAACCCCATTAACTGTGTTTAAAATTATGTTCAAGGAGAATATTTTGTATTTTTAAGAAATATTATGCTATAACTTTAACTATAAAATCAAATGAAAACCAGGGGGTACACTGTCTTTGAACAGAAGCAGCCATACTTTTTTTCCTACTGGAAATGCATCTTCCTTGTCTTCTATGATGTATTGTCTCCTGCTTTCCCTCTCATCTCAGGTCTACAAGTCCTCTCTCCTTGCTGAGCCATCTCTCCTGTCTCTGATCTTGAAGTGTGGGCTCTCTGTGGAGCTCAACACTCTCAACAGTCCCTCCATAAGAATAGACAAAATCCGCACAGCCTGTTTTAGAGAAGAGGGAACCTTAAATAAATTCATGCATCTCATTTTAAAAAGCCGAGTATCAGGAAACTCTGAACTGAATCCGCTGGCCCTTGCAGCAGTTTGGGAGGGACACTTAAGGAAGACACTGCTTAAGTGACAGGTCATAAAACATTCACTACAGGGTTTAGCCGTTCCTATTACACAGTTGGGAGCAGGCGAAGAAGGCTGTGGGGAGCTGCTGTTTCTGGTTTTGTTGATAAGTCTGGCGTCATGGGGACCAGTATTCAGTGAGAAAAGGAGGAAGAGATGAGTGTAGAGGCAGAGAGCAAGCGCAGCCTGGAACACTGAGGACAATCCATTCTCATGCCCGTCGTAGTCAGTGCCAGTCTCGGTCACGTACAGAGCCTGCAGGACCGGCTGCTCAGGGTCACAGGAAAGGGAAAACAGAGCAGGAGACACAGACCACGTGCTAGGTCTGCAGAGAGAGCTAGTGCTGTCAAATTCAAGTGTGTATGCCAGACACACAGTCAGGCCAACCTGCATTACCAGAGTTTAAAGCAAAGGAAGGTTCATTGCAGGGCCAAGCAAGAACAGTCGGTGTCTGCTCAAAATCCCTGAACTCCCCAGTGTTTTATGGGGGAAAAGTTTTTACAGGCAAAATTTGGGGTGAAGGTGGCAGAGTATGTGATTTTCTTCTGATACGTTGGTGATGAAATAACAGGGAGGTGCTCCAGGAATTTTGTGCTCAGTCTGAAGTCATCATCCACCACAATACAAAATAAAAACAGCTATAAGATATTGTTATGTAATCCCTTGAGATCTCTAGTCTTTCCCATTCTACTAAAGAACCTCTTGATGAAAGTGAAAGAGGAGAGTGAAAAAGTTGGCTTAAAACTCAACATTCAGAAAACTAATATCATGGCATCAGGTCCCATCACTTCATGGCAAGTAGATGGGGAAACAATAGTAACAGTGACAGACTTTATTTTTGTGGCTTCCAAAATCACTGCAGATGGTGATTGCAGCCATGAAATTAAAAGACACTTGCTCCTTGGAAGAGAAGTTGTGACCAAATTAGACAGCATATTAAAGAGAGACATTACCTTGCCAACAAAAGTCCTCATAGTCAAAGCTATGGTTTATCCAGTAGTCATGCATGGATGTGACAGTTGGACTTCAAAGAAAGCTGAGCGCTGAAGAATTGGTGTTTTTGAACTGTGGTGTTGGAGGACATTCTTGAGAGTCCCCTGGACTGCAAAGAGATCCAACCAGTCCATCCTAAAGGAAGTCAATCCTGAATGTTCATTGGAACGACTGATGCTAAAGCTGAAATTCCAATACGCTGGCCACCTGATGAGAGGAACTGACTCATTTGAAAAGACCCTGATACTGGGAAAGATTGAAGTTGTGAGGAGAAGGGGATGACAGAGGATGAGATTGTTGTGTCATCACCGACTCGATGGACATGAGTTTGAGTAAACTCCCGGAGTTTTTGATGGACAGGGAGGTCAGGCGTGCTGCAATCCATAGGGTTGCAAAGAGTCAGACATGATTGAATGACTGAACTGAACTGAAAAGAATCCCTTGAGAAGGAGTCAGGACACTGCTTTATTGCTGCACAATATTTTTCTTGTCCACTCCTCCTTTGTTTCTGCGTTCTCTTCCTTAATTAGTAACTGCTTAAGCATGCTCTTTGAAACTCAGGGAAGGTCTAGGAGAGTGAAATCTTTTTCCTACAAGCAAGAAATGGGGAACACAGAAAAGATTTGTACCCAGGAAAGCCTAACAGTATCCTTCTCAGTTTCCACAGCAGCTCTGAGCAAAAGTACCCGAGCTACAGTGACCCTGGTGCTCTGTAAACCTGAATGTTAGAAACAGTCAGGGAAGCGGTTCGAGGCAGCATAGCCCTCACCCAGTTCAGTCAACATAGGATAAACCACCTCAGTGTTCAAACATTGTGTAAGACTACGATAGAAATCATATCCTGTATAAATAAGAAAGGGTAAAAATATTGGACCATTTCAAATCAGAAAGCTAAACAATTAATTCATTTACTGAGTAAGCAAAATAAGAAAAAATCAGACTAAAATATGACTAGGTCTTCTCTTTGTCATCAGCGATGATTATTTCCTGTTGTGTTTCCTGATTCTGTGTACAAAGAGATAAGGAGTCTGAGCTTGTCATATTGTGGGACTGTCTCTCTCCTTCTAAAAGAAAACCCAGATTTCTTTGCTTAGAATAATGTCTAAATTGTGAAATATGTTTTAGATCATCGTAGCAAGTCCTAAAACACAGCCATCTGGTGACACTTGTAAGTTGTCCATATGGCATCATTTCTCTTCCTCCTTTTCCATATTGACTAATGCTTATGTTCTTAGATTCCCTTGTCAAATTGCCTAGGTTTGAATCCTTGCTTTACCACATTCTTGGCCATGTAACCTTGAACAATTTCATAATATGAAAAGTCATAATACAAATAGCATGCAATATAATAAAGATCACTTTGCTGTGAGGATGGAAAGGGATAAAGATGTAAACAAGCTGAAGAAACAGATCCTGATACACAGGATGTTCTCAATAAGTGACAGATTTTAACTCTCCAGCTTGATCTGGACCTTCTCTTCCCCTCACATTAGAGATCAAGAGAGTTTCCAGCGTCTGGCAAAGTTGTTCATCACAGTCTCTGTGTTCTGGTACATTTTTAGGGAGATTGTGTTAAAATGTAGTAGATATGCTTAACTTTTTATAGTACCGCCTAACTATTTTACAAAAGCATTGTGCTATTTTAAATTCCTACTCCTATATAATCTACTCGCATGGATTCATCCAAGAAAAAAGAAAGTATATGTGCATACAATGAACTATATGTGAAACTTCATGGCAGTTTTATTTGTAATAGTCCCCAAAATAGTACAACACGGATGTCTATCATCAGGCAAAGGTATCATTTTGAAATATATATACATATACATCAAATCATCATATCAGACACATTCAACTTACACAATGTTATATATTAAAAATATCTCAGTGATGTCAGTTAAAAAAAAAAAATGGAAAAAGACCACAAGTAGGGGGATAAACAATTTAAGATACAGTCATAAAATGGAAAACTAGTCAGCAATAAAAAGTTGTGAGTATTGATACATGCAACAGAACTAATGAATCTCAAAATAATTGTGTTCATTTGAAGAAGATGAAAAGTTTATACACCGTATGATTCCATTGATAACAGACTAAACAATGTAAACTAATCTATTGTGAGAAAAAGCAGGTCTATAGTTGTTAGGTAAATTCACATCCATTTCATAGGTATTGCATACTTTAAAACTTGTAAGATTGAATACTTCAAATATATAGTCAATTATATCTCAGTAAAACTGGTAAAATCCATCAAAAAATGTGTTTCAGGCAGCTCTGAACCAATTTGTAGTTGTGTGTATCTTTGACTTTAGGCAGTCTCCTCCAATTTTATGGTTTAATTACTATAAACATCCTGAAAATTCCCTAATGTCCTTTTCTGGACATTTTCAATAGACCATCAATGAAATAGTCTCAGTTTTATCCCATCCTAAAAAGTGAAATTTATCTTCTAACGGTTCCACATCTATCTACCCTTGTCTATTTCAGTTGTGGTAATTCTGTTCTACATAAAAAGTTTCATGCTCCTCACATATTCTTATCATTCATCAAACCTCAGTTTGTATCTTGTTTCCTCTGAATACTAAAATAGTTCTTTTCAAAATCAACAACAACTTGTATTTTTTTTTTTTTTACTTTTTATTTTATGTTGGAGTATGGCTGATTAACAGTGTTGTGATAGTTTCAAATGGAGAGCAAAGGAACTCTTCAGGCTGCTGCATTACATTGAGCAGAGTTCCCTGTGCTATACAGTAGGACTTTGTTGGTTATCCATTTAAAATATAACAGTGTGTACCTGTTGATACCAAACTCCCTAACTATTCCTTAACACTGAATTTCTGTATGTCCCCTCCCCCATTCCCAGTAACAATAAGTTCACTTTCTAAGTCTGTGAGACTGCTTCTATTTCACAAATAAGTTAATTTATATTATTTATTTGTAGATTTCACATATAAGAGATATCATGTGATATTAGTCTTTCTCTGTCTAACTTCATTCAGTGTGGCAGTCTCTAAGTTCATCCTTGTTGCTGTAAACGGTGTTCTCTTGTTCTTAACTGTAGCTGAGTAATATTCCATCACATATATGTACCACATCTTCTTTATTCATTCCCCTGTTGATGGACACTTAGGTTGTTTCCATGTCTTGGCTACTGTGAATAGTCCGTCGGGGTGCATATATCCTTTCAGACCATATTTTTATCTACAACTTACTTGTATTTAATGCCAAGGTATACTTCAGAAGTATGTAAACTGAGAACTTCCAGATGTACCAACTGGATTTCAAAGAGGCAGAAGAACCAGAGATCAAATTGCCAACATTCACTGGATCATGGACAAAACAAGGGAATTGAAGAATAACATTTTCTTCTGCTTCATTGACTATGCTAAAGCCTTTGACTCTGTATCACAGCAAACTGTGGAAAATTCTTAAAGAGATAGGACTATCAGGCTTCATTACCTGTCTCGTGAGAAACCCGTATTCAAGTCAAGAAGTGACAATTAGAACTGTGCATGGAACAACTGGCTGGTTCCAAATTGGGAAAAGAGTACCACAAGGGTGTATATTGTCATCCTTCTTATGTAACTTCTATGCGGAATACATCCTGCAAAATGCCAGGCTTAATCAATCACAAGCTGAAATCTAGATTGACAGGAGATATATCAACAACCTCAAAAATTCAGATGATACTAATCTACTGGCAGAAAATGAAGAAAAAATAAAGAGCCTCTTGATGAGGGTGAAAGAGGAGACTGAAAAGTTCACTTGAAACTCAACATTAAGAAACAAACAAACAAAGATCATGGCATCAGGTCCCATCACTTGATGTCAAATACAAGGGGGGAAAGTGGAAACAGTGACAGGTTTTACTGACTTGAGCTCCAAAATCATTGTGGACAGTGACTGAAACCATAAAATTAAAAGAAGCTTTTTCCTTTGAGGGAAAGTTAAGAAAAACCTAGACAGTGCATTTAAAAGCAGAGACAGCATTTCACTGACACAGTGATGCCTTTCGCAGTAGTTATGTACCAATGTGAGAGTTGGGTCATAAAGAAAGCTAAGCGCTGAAGAATTGATGATTTTGAATTCTGGTGCTGAAGACTCTTGAGAGTCTCTTGGATTGTAAGAAGATCAAATCAATCAATCCCAAAGGAAATCAACCCTGAATGTTCATTGGAAGACTGACACTGAAGCTGAAACTCCGATACTTTGACCACCTGAGAGGAAGGACCAATTCATTGGAAAAGACCCTGATGCTCTGAAAGATTTAAGGCCAAACGAGAAGGGGGTGGCAGAGAATTAGCTCGCCCTACAGCACCACCAAATCAATGGACATTAATGTGAGCAAACTCTGGGCAATAGTGGAGAACAGAGGAGTCTGATGTGCTGCAGTCCATGAGGTCATAGAGTCGGACATGACTAAGAAACTGAACAATAGCAACAAATATCAAGTGATGATTTTTCAGTTCCTTCCTAATTGATGTGTTACCAGTAGGTGACGTTCCTGACTGCACTCTCCTTCTTGGAATGCATCTTTCTATGGTTTTTTTGTCTGGATGATTTTTGTTTGTTTGTTTGTTTTGACTTTACTTTCTCCTTGTCTTCCCCATCTCACTAAATTCATATTTTTCCCCAGCCTCCATTTCTGGCTCTTCTTCATTCAACTTAAAGTTGAATGTTTCTCAAGTTCTTGTCTAGGTCCAATTCTTGATTTGGCAAACCCATTATCTACCTCATTAATTCCTTTGTACAAATGTTCATTCATGGATATGCTTATGAATAACAAATCTATATCCAAGAAAATTTCTTGAGTTTGGACATAGAGTGCAATTTTGTCTTGGTCAGCTCTCCTGAGGTATTTCATTCTGAACCAAACTTGAGTCCTCTTACCTGTACATAGTAAAGCTAATCTACTGACATGTGATTGTGGTGAAGGAAAGTGCACCATTTATTCCAGGTGCCAAGAAATGTGTCCAGGGCACCTAGTGATCAAAAGATTAAAAATTGAAAATGAGTTTCAGAAAATATATATATATATATTGCTAAAGACCAGGTCATGTATGGATGTGAGAACTGGATCATAAAGAAAGCTGAGCATCGAAGAATCAATGTTTCTGAACTGTCGTGTTGGAGAAGACTCTTGAGAGGCCCTGGGACTGTAAGGTGATCCAACCAATTCATCCTAAGGGAAATTAGTCCTGAATATTCATTGGAAGGACTGTGCTGAAGCTCCAACACTTTGGCCACCTGATGCAAAGTAACGACTCATTGGAAAAGACCCTGATGTTAGGAAAGATTGAAGGCAGGAGAATAAGGGGATGGCAGAGGATGAGATGGTTGGAAGGCATCAATGACTCAATGTACATAAGTTTGAGCAAACTCCAGGAGTTGATGATGGACTGGCAAGCCTGGCATGCTGCACTCCATGGGGTGGCAGAGTTGTACACAGCCGAGTAACTGAACTGAACTGAAAGGCCAGGTGACGGAGAAGGTCACAGCATGTGATCAGCTTGTATACTGTTTTCTGATTGATTGATGGTGAGGTAACAGGGTAGTGTCACATTATCAATCCTCAGCCTCCAATAGACCTGTGGACTATGTGGTCACAATCATCAGGTTAATTTCTTCCATTTCATAATGGTTTTAGCATCTGCAAAATAACTCAGGAAATGTACATCAGATATTATTATCTAGATTCTTCATAGAGTAGCTAAAATAGTAGATAAGGAAGATGATTCTGTCTTGGAATGACCCCATATAGTTCTGCTCAGTTGCAAGTCATACTTTGAATTCAGTAAGTCCATTAACCTACTCATCCATCCTTGCTTCTTAAAACTTTTTCCTTTACAATGGAGAGTTTCAACATCTGGCCTTTCTGTCTCCTCTTCCATAACCCAACAATCACCAAGTTCTGACATTTTCAGTTCAATTCAGTTCAGTTGCTCAGTCCTGTCCTACACTGTGACCCCATGGACTGCAGCATGCCAGGCTTCCCTGTCCATCACCAAATCTCGGAGCTTACACAAACTCATGTCCATTGAGTCAGTGATGCCATCCAACCATCTCATCCTCTGCTGTCCCCTTCTCCTCTTGCTTTCAATCTTTCCCAGCATCAGGGTCTTTTCAGTGTTGGAGTTTCAGCTTCAACATCAGTCCTTTCAATGAACACTCAGAACTGGTCTCCTTTAGGATGAACTGGTTGGATCTCCTTGCAGTCCAAGGGACTCTCAAGTCTTCTCCAACACAACAGTTGAAAGGCATCAATTCTTCAGCACTCAGCTTTCTTTATAATCCAACTCTCACATCCATACATGACCACGGGAAAAACCATAGCCTTGATTACACGGATTTTTGTTGGCAAAGTAATGTCTCTGCTTTTTAATATGCTGTCTAGGTTGGTCATAGCTTTTCTTCCAAGGAGCAGGTGTCTTTTAATTTCATGGCTGCAGCCACCATCTGCAGTGATTTTGGAACCCCCCCCCAAAATATAAAGTCAGCCACTGTTTCCCCATTCATTTGCCATGAAGTGATGGGACCAGATGCCATAATCTTAGTTTTCTGAATGTTGAGCTTTAAGCCAAACTTTTCATTCTCCTCTTTCATTTTCTTTTTTTTTTTTTTTAATTATTATTATTATTATTTTATTGGAGGCTAATTATTTTACAATATTATATTGGTTGGTTTTGCCATACATTGACATGAATCCACCCCGTATGTACATGAGTTCCCCTTCCTGAACCCCCCCTTTCACCTCCCTCCTCAGGCTCTTTAGCTATTTTTCCTTCGCTTTCTGCCATAAGAGTGGTGTCATCTGCGTATCTGATGTTATTGATATTTCTCCCAGCAATCTTGATTCCAGCCTGTGCTTCTTCCAGCCCAGCATTCCTCATGATGTATTCTGCATATAAGTTAAATAAGCAGGGTGATAATATATAGCCTTGATGTATTCCTTTTCCTCTTTGGAAGCAGTCTGCTATTCCATGTCCAGTTCTAACTACTGCTTCCTGACCTGCATACAGATTTCTCAAGAGGCAGGTCAGGTGGTTTGGTATTCCCATCTCTTTCAGAATTTTCCACAGTTTATTGTGATCTACATGGCCAAAGGCTTTGGAGTAGTCAAGAAAGCAGAAATAGATATTTTTCTGGAACTCTCTTGATATTTCGATGATTCAGCTTACCAGGTGAGTATTTCTCAAATCTGATTAATTTTTTCCTCTTTATATCTGTATCTGAAACTCAAGTCTGGCCACCCACAATCTTCTTATTAATTGCAAAGCCTTCATCATCAGAGTTTTACTTCTGTTTTTTCTCCTTCAAGTAGGTAATCCATATGGTAGCCAAAGTGATTCTTTAAAATGAAACCACATATAACACTGCAATCCCTTTCGTCAAAACATTCAGCTCCTCTCCACTTGTCTTTAGGTTAAAAAGGAAGTCACACTCACTGCAAAGTTCTTATGGAGGATTCTTCTACTCAATTAATACAACTCACAATGTACTGTCCTCAAAATATTCTGTTCTGCTGTGGGGGCTCATCATACCCTTGTCTCCCCTGGGAAGACCATGTCTATGTCCTGTCTAGCTTATTGTTGGTCTGCCTTTCCACCTACCCTCATTTGCTCTGGTGGGTCGTCTCCAACACTCTAGGAAGAGATTCTGTCTGAGTATTAACTCTTACACTGAACCTTGAACTTTCCCTTACATAGTACAGAGTAAGCTTTAATATCAATCCTGTTTAATTATCAATCTATTCTGAGAGATTCTTGAGTGAGGAGGGGCCAGATCACATATCTCTTTCTCATTCTTGAATCTCCACTGCTGAGCCCAGAACTGGCATTTAGTAGAGGCTTAACTCTTGTTAAGTTAACTGGGGCTTCCCTGGTGGCTCAGAGGATAAAGCATCTGCCTGCAATGCAGGAGACCCGGGTCCAATCCCTGGGTTGGGAAGATCCCCTGGAGAAGGAAATGGCAGCCCACTCCAGGATTCTTGCCTGGAGAATCCCATGGACAGAGGAGCCTGGCGGGCTACAGTCCACAGGGTCACAAAGGGTCGGACACGACTGAGCTTCACTTTCACTTTTACTAACTATTGTTAATCAAATTAACAAATTATTAACCAGTTTTTTTTGTTTTATCATTTGATTCCCTAAAAAAATCTATTAAGAATAATACATATATAATAATAGTAATGGGAGTCAGGGCATGAAATTTTGACATTTAAAACATTAGTAATATGTAGCCCCATTGATGACAACATTCTGAAGCTGAGTTGATCTGAAAAAATGACACGTCACTGATAAATTTGATGAGAAGCCAGGGTATTTTCACTGTTGAAAGTGAGAGTAAGTTTCATAGTATTTTAATGGGTAGATTGACATATCTGTGAATTTATAAAATGGACCTAGCCTTAAATTAATTTCTTACAAGTAAATATTTTCATACATTTCAAAGATATAATTTAAAGGATATTGTTCTTAACAGTATTTGAAATTTTTAAAAAAGGTAAAAATATAGATTTATTAAAAGCATGTTACATTCATACAATGAATAATGTGACACTGTGAAAAGTGTAGAACAATATGCTCTCATAAAGAAAGGTATCTATAATATTTTATTAAGTACAAAAGCAATTTTCAGTACATGGTATTTTGCTATGAGGCTGATTTGCAAATAAATTATACATAATATGAAACTTGTCACCATGTTTCTCATCTTTACTCTTACCAGTAGGTGCCAAAAGGGTAAAAATATCTTATCTTGTCACCTACCCTCTTACAATGCCGGGGTGACTTCTTTTTCAGATAATGAAGATGATACTTGTCATAATCAGCACTTCCCTATGTGATCTGGCTCCCACCCAGCCTTCCAAATTCATTACCAAATAGAACTCCTTTTTGTCTGCACCTTGACAGTCCAAACTGTTCTTTCTATCTGTGTTGTCTCTACTACCCCACTGCTCTCCCAAGTAGGGGTCAGAATCTACCCTTCATCCTCAGGGCTCAGGCAAGTTTCCATCTTCAACATGCAAGTAAGTAAATAATGAAATGCCTTATTCCTCAGATTACATTGCAGCTCCACCTTCACACTTTCATAGAGGACTAATATTTTGCTATAGTTTTTATGATCATGTTGTATGCTGCTCCTGCTGCTAAGTCACTTCAGTCATGTCCGACTCTGTGCGACCCCATAGACGGCAGCCCACCAGGCTCCCCCGTCCCTGGGATTCTCCAGGCAAGAACACTGGAGTGGGTTGCCATTTCCTTCTCCAATGCATGAAAGTGAAAAGTGAAAGTGAAGTTGCTCAGTCGTATCCGACTGAGTGACCCCATGAACTGCAGTCTACCATGCTCCTCCATCCATGCGATTTTCTAGGCAAGAGTACTGGAGTGGCTTGCCATTGTCTTCTCCGCCATGTTGTATAGTAGTAACCTATAAGGGAAAATAATCTGAATGTATATATACCTGAATCACTTTACTGTGCACTTGAAACTAGCATGACATTGTAAATCAATTATTTTTCAATTAAAAAAAAATGAAAAAGCAAAACAAAAAAACAACCAATAAGCAGAAAACAGTGCGTAATTACTTGATAGAATCTGGCAGCTCCATAGGACTATAAACATTCTGAGGAGAAAAATCTCATGCCTGTCATTGTCCATCATTTATTACTAAAACCAGAGAACAGGGTCTGGCACATTCACAATAAGGACAAAATTAATATTCGGTTGAGCAAGAGTTGTATTTGTCTGATGATTTATCTGCCAATCATATAAGTGTTTTTCCTTGAAGGATCAGTTTGTGGAGATTCTTACTTTTTTCGTCTATACTACAGTGCACACTTTGACCTTTTACAACGAACTTACTCTTATTTACTCTTCATTTCAGTTCAGTTGCTCAGTCGTGTCCGACTCTTTGTGACCCCATGAATCACAGCACGCCAGGCTTCCCTGTCCATCACCAACTACCGCAGCTCACTCAAACTCATGTCCATCGAGTTGGTGATGCTATCCAGCGATCTCATTCTCTGTCGCCCCCTTCTCCTCCCATCCCCAATCCCTCCCAGCATCAGAGTCTTTTCCAGTGAGTCAACTCTTCCCATGAGGTGGCCAAAGTATTAGAGTTTCAGCCTACTATAATACAATAAAGTAAAGTAATTAGCCTCCAATTTAAATAAATAAACTAAAAAAAAGAAAAAAAAGGTTGCATTAAAATGTGAATTATAATATCATTAGCAAAACTATAATAATTTAATTAAAATAAATATTCTGAAAGAAAAAGAAAAGAAAATTAAAAATACGAGAAAGATTTGGTTTTCGTATAAATTTCCTGACAAGCTGCAGACTCCATGATTGTAAGGATTTCTACTGCTATTAGGAAGGAAGTATCTGTCAGACAGGTGCAGCTAGGATACATGAACTGGGCTCACTATGCCTTTCCTGTGTGTTCTACAATACAGAACTTCAGCCAGCAGATAAACGATGTTTGATTTATATTTCTCCAGCAAATCTAGGACAAATTCTAGCAGCTTCACTGCCAATATGAGCAATCCTCATGGTGAACTAAAAATGATAAAATTAAAATATAAGCTCATCTTACCTCTTTATTTCTCTATTTAATTCATTGATTTACTGTTGTCCTTTTATATATGTGTACGTAATATTATGTTTCTGTTTCTCATTGAAAATAGCCGACCTGTATTTTCTATTTTTCTAAATATAGCTTATTAAGTTGTGTCTCAAAAGGATATGGTAAGGCAAATATTAAGAACTGTTGCTTAAGGCAATTTAAAATTATTGGCATGCAGCTGATTTGCAAATAAGTCTTTAAAAGTGTTCATCCAGAATCTCAGTGGCTTTATGTAGTTCTCCCTATATTGCTTATTTGCAGCAGATAAACATTGGAAATTGAAAGAGAGGCACACTTGGGTCGTGTAGATACACCTCTGGGATGCTTGCAGTCTCGTAGAGATGATTGAACAAAAGAAGATGTAGTATGCAGACTTTACAATTGCTGAAACACTAAAGCTAATTTCAAAGCATTTATATTTGCAAGGAGACCATCCTTGCAGTCATTTTAAACGTCTACCCTTGAATAAGTTTAAATTACTAAAATCTCATTTACCACTAAAGAGAGGCAAAAAGGTGCTTAAGTTCTGGTTCAAATTATGTTTCAGTTGCTTAAACATTCCTGACTTATATTGATTCCTGACTTGCACTGATGCCATATTAATTTGGTGTGTGTGTGTAAATGACTGATGTACAGTTTACATAATGAACTGTTACAAAAGGTCCATAGGATTTAAAGAGCCTTACTAAACACCATAAGAGAAAGAGACATGGGCCATCTTTCAGGGAAAGATGCATGGGTTTAAGGATGAAGGGGAGGAAACAGATCCTAGCTAATAAAAAAGACAGAAGTTCTGAGTGATCTGGACAGAAGTGGGAGAGGGGCTGTGGTGTTTCCAGACAAAGCACTTCAGGAGACTTGCAGCAGAAGCTTTCAGGACAAAAGTAAAGGCTCCAAACATAGGCTTACCAGCTCAGAATAAAACATAAAATAGACAGAGGAAAAGAAAAGAGGAATATTTTGAGCTTTGGGGGCCAGTGAGGTGTAAGGGCGACACCATCTGACTCTTGTGTTGCTCTGGAGGAAAGCTGAACAGTTGGTTAATTCCTGGTTAAATTATTTCTCAGTTTATAAAGGCAAGTAACTATAATTTTAGAGATGCCTCATGTAACCTTATAACATTTTGTTGGTATGTATAATCATTTATAGGTTTCCCAGATGGTTCCAGTAGTAAAGAACCTGGCTGCCAAGGCAGGAAACATAAGAGACACAGTTTTGACCCCTGGATCAGGAAGATCCTCTGGAGAAGGAAATGGCAACCCACTCCAGTATTCTTGCCTGGAGAATCCCATGGATAGAGGAGCCTGCAGACTACAGTCCATGGTGGTGGGGGTGGGGTGGGGTGGGGGGTGGAGGGTGTGTATGTCACAAAGAGTCGGACATGAGTGAAGAAACTTAGCATGCAAGTACACACAATCATTGATGACCTGCTTTCCTCTTGGCTGCATTGGCCTTCCCCAGGGACAGTGGTATCTAGCAAACAAACCCAATATATCCTTGCTGTAATAAAGGGATCCAGGCGTGAGAGCATCTGGCTGCACTTGTTGCCAAAATCTGCCCCCCATCAGCTGTGACTTTCACATGCATGTCTTGTGACATGTATGTAAGCATACTGGGGACCATTCTGAGCATGACTGTGCATTATGGGATTTATGGAAGCAATGCTTGTCATAAGTAGTTGGTGCCTCAGAAATATGTGTTACTTGGTTGGCCCCCTCATCCACCTTCCTGAATATTTTTAGCTCACATGACCACTTCTCAATTTGTCTCTAACATGTTTCACAAACTAGATGCTCACCTACTTTCAGTAGATTTCATATTTTGTGGATTTTATCCATCCCTCTTTATTCACTTTTTATTTATAAGTGAAGTGATTAGTCTTAAACGACATAGTAAACACATATCACAGGTGACATTGTGAATTAAGAAAGAAGAATGTGAGTAGAGAATGATCCAGGAGAGAAAGGATACTCTGGACACCCACGTCCATATGCTTATGGATGCTTCTGAACAGAGAATCTGCAGTGCAACCAACAGCTGTGGCAAGAACTAAATGGACTGTGGGGAACACTTGAACCAGCACACACATCCATGGGGTGGTCAGTGCGCTGTGAGATGAGATGTGGAACTGATACAAAAACTCTGTCAACTGGAGTGCTCACTCTTTGGGTCAAATACATTTTAATTGAGTTTAAATTTGAGACTTATAAAGACCCTGAAAACAGCTTAAAGATAGTTTCAAGACCAACATGTCACTAAAAAATTGCATGAGGTGTATATAACCATGAATAAACCAAGAATGCTGCTGCTGCTGCTGAGTCACTTCAGTCCTGTCCGACTCTGTGTGACCCCATAGACAGCAGCCCACCAGGCTCCCCCGTCCCTGGCATTCTCCAGGCAAGAACACTGGAGTGGGTTGCCATTTCCTTCTCCAATGTGTGAAAGTGAAAATAAACCAAGAATAAAAATACATTTTTTCCATCCTCAGTAAGAACAGGAGGGAGTAAAAGAAGTAGAAAATATAGACAGAGAAAGTTGTTAAGAGTAAAGAATGCAGAGGATAAAAGACACTGTAGAGAAGAAAGAAATAAACAATGAAAGCAAGGTGCACCTCCTCACCTGAGTGGATGCTGTATTTTGAATCCTAGTTCTTTTAGTGGTCTCTTGCTGTATTGTCAGTGCTAATTTTTTGTGGTCTGTTGTGTTTTATTAGTATTATTATTTTGATGTCTAAACTGTAGTAACGGAGAAGGCAATGGCAAGCCACTCCAGTACTCTTGCCTAGAAAATCTCATGGATGGAGGAGCCTGGTAGGCTGCAGTCCGTGGGGTCGCTAAGGGTCAGACACGACTGAGCGACTTTACTTTCACTTTCACACATTGGAGAATGAAATGGCAACCCACTCCAGTGTTCTTGCCTGGAGAATCCCAGGAATGGGAGCCTGGTGGGCTGCCGCCTATGGGTTCACACAGAGTCGGACACGACTGAAGTGACTTAGCAGCAGCAGCAGCAAACTGTAGTAAGACTATTTTATGAAGCTGAATTAGCAAAGGTGCTTCTCCCATTGGAAATCAGAGTGTGGAGCACTAGGAAGTCAGAGATTTGTGAACCTTGAACTTCAAACAGGCGTTTATCAAGAGATCAAGGCTAGCAAACTTGTGTTCAACATATGGGGTGGGAGTTCGGGATTTGTATACATAAAAGAGGAGAGTGAAAAGGTTGGCTTGAAGCTCAACATTCAGAAAACAAAGATCATGGCCCCATCACTTCATGGGAAATAGATGGGGAAACAGTGGAAGCAGTGTCAGACTTTATTTTTTGGGGCACCAAAATCACTGCAGATGCTGATTGCAGCCAGGAAATTAAAAGACGCTTTCCCCTTGGAAGGAAAGTTATGACCAACCTAGAGAGCAAATTAAAAAGCAGAGACATTACTTTGCCAACCAAGGTCCATCTAGTCAAGGCTATGGTTTTTCCCGTGGTCATGTATGGATGTGAGAATTGGACTGTGAAGAAAGCTGACCGCCGAAGAATTGATGCTTTTGAACTGTGGTGCTGGAGAAGACTCTTGAGAGTCCCTTGGACTGCAAGGAGATCCAATCAGCCCACTCTAGAGGAGATCAATCCTGGGTGTTCATTGGAAGGACTGATGCTAAAGCTGAAACTGCAATACTTTGGCCACCTCATGTGACGAGTTGACTCACTGGAAAAGACTCTGATGCTGGGAAGGATTGGGGGCAGGAGGAGATTGGGGACGACAGGGAATGAGATGGCTGGATGGCATCACCGACTCGATGAACATGAGTTTGAGTGAACTCCAGGAGTTGGTGATGGACAGGGAGGCCTGGCGTGCTGTGATTCATGAAGTCCCATAGAGTAAGACACGATTGAGAGACTGAACTGAACTGAACTGATATATACACATCTATATTAGAAAATAAACATATGTGTAATCTTTATCATCTTGAGATCAGAATGTATATGTTTTATATTTTTATCATTGAATTATGGATGTGTTTCCTTCCTTAATGTTGTGTTAGACACACTTATATGCTCTTATGTTACTTGTCGACAGGTATTGGGACTGTGTCTTTTAGTAGGTGAGCTTCTGTTTTCTGATAGCAAAGTGTATTGTATTTCAATACAAATATATTTCTCTAATATTTTTTTTTCTGAATTTTACCTGGCTTCTTCTTGTATCTCTTGCGATGGTTGAATGCAGAACATGCCTAACTTATTATATCCTGAAGATCAGACTTTCTAACTTCAGGCTTTGTAAGATCACACATGCAGAAATCTTCTTCCAGACAACAGCTGGGGAGCAAGTGTGAAGGTGCAGAGCTGGCCTTGACTTCCTGAATTGCATGTTCCACCTGTTGTAGTACCTTCTTCTGACTTTCTCAAATACCTGATTTGCGTAAACATTATAGGTCTCTTATCTATTTTTATTCGTTACTTATGTATTATTGTTAATTTTGCATGGTCCAAGCTTATGCAATAACTTCTGAAATGGCAGACTGACCGCTGCACATCACATACTTGCAGTGGTGTCAGCCTACAGACATGTCTTGGGGGGAGCATGGTACAGTCTCCTTTCTCGTGTGGGTGCCCTCTGCATGTAAAACAGAGCCTTGTCAGACATCTCCGAGACAAGAGATTTGCACACAACACCATTCACCTGTCTGTCTTTTTCCAATGATTTGAATCTATCATGTTGTGGCTTTATTCTACTAGCTCTTTATAACTCTGTTTCTCCCCAGTTATTAGCATATAAAAGATAACAGTATCTATTATATTTGCATCTATAAAATACAAATTTAATTTGCTTTTACTTTCTTCATTTCCTCCACAAAATTCAAAAATTCATTTACAAACATAACTAGCATTTAAATATGCATTTTAATATTGTTATTTTTATTAATATTTCATTTTGAGATTTACCTCTCTATGAAAGAATATTAAATATTCACTTAGATTTAACCTTCTGTAGCTGATGTATTTCATGACTGAACACATCTTTCATATTTGTGAGTTCCTATCTGATCCATCTACCTGTCAGCTAAGTTTAAGTGCAGATATATAAACATGTGAGTATGTGAGAAGAATTTTTCTATGAGCATTAGATACATAGTTTTCTTTCTCACTCTTCTTACTAATGTTAGTAATTTACCTATAAAAATATTTGAACAGCCTACTCTATACAAGGCTTTCTGTATACTTCATTATATTTATCATTTAACGCTCTAAAATACAAAACTGAAACGTATTTTAAAATATTTGTTTATTTATACCTGAGGATTTACTGGACTTCTTTTTCCATTAAGGCTGAAATTCAATAATTGTGGTATTATTGGGTGAATTAATTTTCAAGTCTAGAGCACAAGGCCTTCAGAGACACACATATATGTCCTTATTTATCTCACTAGTTTATTCTTTCTGCTGATCTATTGCTTATTCAGATAATTCCCATGAGGAAGAGCTTCACTCTTTATCTTCTAAGATTTGTAATTTTTTCTCTCATAGTTTATACTTATTACAGAGGTAATGTATTTTCTTTCACTTATTTGATTTTGGCAGAAGTTTATCTGCTTTTCTTTACCTTATTTCTACATTTTCTACATTTTAAGTTGGACATAGTGTTTTTTATCCCATGGAGGGTATCTGAGTCTCAGAATATTACCTTCTTATGAATTCCTAGGGATCTTTGTATTTGTTTTGTTTATATTTTTGCTCATTTATTTCTAGGAAGAACGTAGAATTTTACCCAGATTTTGTGCTTGCTAGATTTACCTATATCCTTGAAAAGCTCAACTTTTATACTTTATTTTAAAGCATGGTATCTATGCCACCATCCTGCCTGCTCTCTGAACAAAGGAGACAGGTCTCTCTCTGTGATTTTGGTATCGCCTCTATAACAATATGCGGAGAAGGCAATGGCAAGCCACTCCAGTACTCTTGCCTGGAAAATCCCATGGATGGAGGAGCCTGGTAGGCTGTAGTCCGCGGGATCGCTAAGGGTCGGACACGACTGAGCGACTTCACTTTCACTTTTCACTTTCACACATTGGAGAAGGAAATTGCAACCCACTCCAATGTTCTTTCCTGGAGAATCCCAGGGATGGGGAGCCTGGTGGGCTTCCGTCTATGGGGTCACACAGAGTCAGATACGACTGAAGTGACTTAGCAGCAGCAGCAGCTATAACAATACATGACAAAGAATATCATTTTCAACAAATACTAGTTTCTGAAAAGCTAACTGCTCATTTTGCAGTGTGCTGTATACACACATTTGTGATTATAGACCAACAGTTCATATCAAGTGAGCACATGGATGAACAAAGGGCAACAGCTCACGTTTAGGGAACGTGCGAAGGATGTCTAAAGTGGCAAACAAAGGGTCCTGAAAAAACAGTTGAGACAGTGACTTCAATAATCATTCTCCTTGCTAGTCACCATTTTTCTCTTTGGTATTTGGTGCTGTCCAAAAGACGAAACTGTAGTTTTAAATTTCAATGTATAAAAGGCACAAACAAATTCCAGAAAATACCAAGTGCTAATATCTGAAATGGATTTTCATAGGTACATTAGATACCAATAAAGTCATGTAGAAAAATGAAATTTTACAACTCAGTGTTGCTGATTAAAAAAGAAAAAGGAGAAATGAGACAATATAAGTTTTATTCAAAATATCAGTTTTCTATAAGTGATATGGCAAAAACTAAGAGGCTATTTACAAGTTTTTATGAGATTTATAAATCAGATTTATGAAAATGTTATTACTTTCAGCTTATCTTTAATCTTAATGTATTTTTCTCCCTGAATAGTCTGATAAGAATCACAGAAGTAATATAAGTTCTTGAAAGAGCAAATATTTGAGGGGATTATTAATATTAAATAAAACTCATTTCCCAAGTATGTCATCAAGATGAAATCTACAGAATAACATTAGATTTAATATCCCTTCTTGGGCTCTATAAGTGTTATTGATCAAATCCCTATCTCTATGTGGGTCTTCAAATTAGTGAACTTGAAAGGATGATGGGCTATATTTTTCATGTTGCATCTGATATTTCAGAGATTTTATCAGAACTCGATGAAATATAAGCCATAGTTTATTAGTGCATTTTACTCATGAAGTTACATTTGAATTCAATTCTCTTGGGACAATTTTCTACTCAATTGTCTGTGATAACTTGATAATCCTAATCAACCTATCATATATAGAAACACCTGATGGTAATTGATGATATTTAGAGACAGATTGATTTAGGTGAGCCACTTAGAGTAATACCATCTGACTTCATGTCTGTCATTTCAGTGAATTCATGATTTATACTGCTGAAATTCCTTTAAATAAAATCATATAACTTTGATGGTCATTTATTAGTTTTTCAATGAAGTTGAAAAAGATAAACAGGTAACCATCTTTATAGTGACCTGGCCAATACAATCCCTCCTTGTAACTATAATATACAGGGATAATCAATTGTGGATTTAATTGATGAATATGGACTCTAAGCAAAGCAGGTTATGTTTACATGATTTAAAAACTCAAAACATTGAATTGTGAAAATCTACTGTAACTATATCCTCAACATGGATATTGAAGCAGAGAGAATATTTTGTCTAATTTTCAATATCAGCATCTTCCCAAGTGGGGGCTTTTTTGGGTTTTCTCTATGACAATTATTTTGTGATTTCCAAGCTCACAATATTCTTGCTTCTAACTGGCATATCATTCCTCTACATTTATTGGTTAGATCATGTGCTAGTCTTACTCTGGCTTATAAACTACATTGTCTTCATAAACTAAGTGTAAATATTCATGATCCAATTATTTGCATGTTCTGTTATTAACTATCAGAAGGACATCAATTTTTTTAATTCCAAGTTGTGGGTGGTATCTGTGTATATGAATCCATGTAAACTGGTGTGAAGGAACAGAATGCCATCTCTTCAGTACACATCCATCAATACAACTGCAGAAGTTAATATTTTACAACACTCAGATTGTTTAGCACATTTATCAGCATGTATTAGTACATCCTACGTGAGATTTCACATACTTACAATATGAATAGATTGCTTTCATTTACTCAATTGTCACTTACCTTTGTACCTCCGAAATTGTAAATCACTTTAAATATCTTCCTTTAAATAATTTTGTCTAATAGATATTAAATTTCAGCATTCATAAATAGTTTTATTTTCTGAAAACTTCAGTAAAGGTTAAATGTGAACACAAAAATAAGACAGACTATCCAACTCTTGACTATCTTATGATTCTCTCAGCCCTAAATTCAAACACTATTTTCCATAATGAATTCCATTTGAATGTTTTCCATTGTCCTCATAGTTTATAGATTTGACATGAAATATATTTAGCAGTATTCAGTTGTCATAGTGAGAATCTTCTGAAGATTTACCCTTTATATAGCACTCTTTTTGAATTAAACTTCAATTGTTTGCTGGATTTTCTTAAAAATTCTTGTATCTGGATAGTCTGCCACTGTTAAAACCTGTTTCATTATTTTACTCTGTTAGGAGTCATTCAGAGTTCTCTTTCCTCAGGGAAACCGAACCTCTCAGAGAGTGCCATGTCTGCTCTGGGCAAACAGTACAGGGGTTCCTCCGAACTTTGTGTTTATGATCACAGGCCTTGAGACTTCCTGAAACTTCCTTACTCTTATATGTCCAGTAAGCCTCTCCAATACTATTGTTTATTCACTCAGTCATGTCTGAACCTTTGCAACCCCATGGACTGCACCATGCCAGGCCTCCAAGTCCTTCACCATCTCCCAAAGCTTGCTCAAATTCATGTTCATTGAGTCAATGATGCCATCCAACCATCTCATCCTCTATCATCCGCTTCTCCCCTTGCCTTCAATCTTGCCCAAAATCAGGTGCAAAAGTATTGGAGCTTCAGCTCCAGCATCAGTCCTTCCAGTGAATATTCAGGAGTGATTTTCTTTAGGATTGACTGGTTTGATCAATCCAAGGGACTCTTGAGTCTTCTCTAACACCACAGTTCAAAAGTATCAATTCTTCGGCACTCAGCCTTCTTTATGGTTCAACTCTCACATCCATACATTACCACTAGAAAAAACATAGCTTTGACTATATGGACCTTTTTTGACAACGTCTCTGCTTTTTAATATGCTGTCTAGGTTGGTCATAACTTTCCTACCAAGGAGTAAGCATCTTTTAATTTCATGGCTGCAATCACCATCTGCAGTGATTTTGGAGCCCAAGAAAATAAAGTCTGTCACTGTTCCCATTGTTTCCCCATCTATTTGCCATAAAGTGTTGGGACTGGATGCCATGATCCAGTACAAACCCTCTCTGTCACTTTAGCTTTTTCCTGTGGGTGTCCTTGTGCCTCCCCCAAAACATACACACATCACGTAGTTCTGGGAACTGTTCCTGGAAGTAGAGGCAATAGTCCACTGCTCTATTTTTGCATCTCAGATTCTTTTTATTTTTTGTACTAGTTGGGACTACCTGTCAGTCACCATGTGAAAAATACTGAAAGATAGAAAAATCAAATACAATAGCAGCAATGAAGCAATGCTGAGTTTCTATCAGTCTCTCATCTATCTCTTTTCTATCTATCATGTAATCTTTCTACTTGTGTGTATGAGGAGTGGATAGGGAAGAGTGGGCAATTTTATCTTTACTTCCAAATATTAATTGAATTGAATGGATCTTAGCAATGTATATATTGTTATACATTTTCAGGATAGTTATACATTTTTAGGATACTTTGGAAATCCTTGAAGTTGGGTCAAGCCTAGAAACAAGAATAATTAGATCCAGCTCTACATGAAAGTTGGAATAGGCAGATAGATGATACCTTCAAGTGGGTGAGGCCTGTTACAATGTGTGTTCTTTAGGAGGTGGTTCTAGCCCGCTAGAGAAACCTATGAAGATGAGGAGTCCTAGAGTCAGCAGAATTGATACACTGGGCTTACTATTAAGCAGGAATTCATTCTTCAGAATAAAGAATGTGGGTCACTGAAATATAATGTGATGCTGTGCCCTAAAAGCAAGAGAGTATTGGGAACTAAGAATGACTGAAGCTAAAGTGAAAGGTGTGGGGAATATGGAATTCTGTAGCCCGAGTCCTGAGCTCTTAGCTTTCAGCTGAGCTAATGAAGCAGGTAGGAATAAGTGTTCCAACTCCTACATGGACTTTAGAAAGTTAACCAACTAATCATATCATAGTTTGAGTTCTTAACTTTTAATTTTTCAAGTCAAAATATATTTTTACGGCACATTTAGTTTTGCAAGAAAGCTGAGCAGAAAGTTCTCACATACCTTCATTTTCCCTCACAAACCACCCCCCTCTTTTGTAAATAGTTTACCCTAGTGTGGTGAATTTGTTACAATTGATGAACTGATATTTTCACATTACATTTTAATTGCAGTCCATAGTTTACATTAGGATTCAATCGTGGGTTTCGATAAATGTATAATGTCATGTATCCACCATTACGGTATCATGCAGAATCATTTCACTGTCCCGAAAATCCTTTGTACTTCATCTGTTCATGCCCAAGTCCTTGATATCCTCCAATCATTTACTGCCTTCATCGCTTTGCTTTTCCCCTCATATAATTAGAGTCATATAATATGCAATATTTCAGACTTGTTTCTTTTACATAGCAATATGCTTTTAAGGTTCCTTCATGTCTTTTCATGGTGTGACACCTCATTTCTTTTTATCACTGATAATACTTCATTGTATGAACTCCAGTTTGCTTATCCATGCAGCTACTGCAGGTCATATTGGCTTCTTCCAGTTTTTGGTGATGATCAATAAAGCAGATGTTAATAGTCAGATTCCTGTTTTTGTGTTGACATATATTTTTAACTCACTGGGTAAATACCTAGGAATAATGTGCTGGGTTATTTTGTTAAGACTAAATTTAGATTTTCAATAAATTGCCAAACCGTTTTCTAAAATGGCTGTACCATTTGTATTCACACCAACATGAGTCAGAGTTCCTTGTCATTCCACATCCTCGCTTGAATTTGGTGTTGTCAGTAATTTGGCATCTTGCTATTCTAATACACAGATAGTAGTATCTCATTGTTATTTTATATTGTAATTCCCTAACAACATAGGATGCTGAGCATCTTTTAATATGTTTATTTTTCCATCCATTTGTCTTCGTTGGCAAGGAGTCTGCTAAGATATTTTTCCCACTTTTTCATAGAGTTGTTTGCTTTCCTATTGCTGAGCTATTTGACTGTTTTGGATACAGTCCTTTAAACGTACATTTTGCAGATATATTCTCCCAGTCTGTGGCTTGTTTTCTAATTTTCTTTACAGTGTTTTCACAGAAGTTTTTATCTATAATTAAGTCATTATATCATTTTTTCATTAATTATACTTTTGATATTGTATTAAATATTTGCTTTAAGCCCAGGCTCACCTTTATTTTCTGCAACGTTATATTCTAGAAGTGTTATAGTTTAGCATTTTACATGTAAGTCTGCCAACTAAAAAATTGGCACTTGCCATCTGCCTTTACAAGGATGAAGTCACTAGCCACTGCCGTTGCTGACCTTCAACACACAGCAAAAGGAATCCAGAGCAGAGAGCAAAAATGAGGCCCTCTGTTCTCTGGGAAAAACTGGCAGAACTTCAGATAGATATTTTCAGGAAGAGATTTTATGAGTCCAAATTTTTTAATCTCCTCATATCTAGAAAAGTACTAAAATCATTTGTGGAAACATTTGCTCCTCATAACTAGTAGCAACCTTTTGCAAAAATGTGCACTTGTGTGCTTGACTGCATGTGTTGTTCTTCACTAAACTCATGTACACACTGACCTTCCCGCCCACCTTTTTGGAGCAGATTCTCAGAGCCCATCTGAGATGCTTCTCCTGGGTTACAGTCCTCATTTTGCCCCAAATAAAACTTTACTTATGACTCTCACATTGCATTTACATTTTTTTCAGTTGGCAGTTTTACGTATAGTCACTTGAATTTATTTGTGTGTGTGTGTGTGTGTGTGAAAAGTGTAAGGTTAATATCTAGTTTTTTTTTTTTTTTTTTTTTAATTTATATTCAATTGTTTCAGGACCATTTGTTGAAAACACCCACCTCTTTCTAGTTCAATTGCCTTTGCTCCTATGTTAAACTGCAGTTTACATTTAAATCTCAGGCCTACATTTGTATGGTTCTAGTTTAGCTTTCTATTCTTCTGTATTTATTTACTCTTTCACCAATAACACATTTCATTGTTATTATTGTTGTTGCTTTAGAATGCATCTTGAAGTCAGATTTTTTTTTAATTTTCTGACTTTGTTCTTCAATATTGTGTTGCCAGTCTGTATATTTTGCCTTTCCATGTAAATGAATTTGTTAACATCTACAAAATTGCTTGCTGGGATTATGATTTATATTGCCTAAAATTTTTGGATCAAGCTGGTAAGGACTGGTATCCTAATATTATTGAGTGCCTTTCTTATGAAGATGGAATACTTGCCCATTTATTTAGACTTACTTGTTTCATCAGAGTGTTGTACTTTTTCTTATATAGTTCACCTATATATTTCTTTAAATGTATACTGCAACATTTACTTAGCCTTTCTTTTGGTGTTAATGTAAGTGATGTTATAGCTTTATGAATTCTGACTACTAATTGCAGATATGAAGGAAACCAATTAACTTCTGCATATTAACCTTGTATCTCACAATCTTGCATAATCATTCATTACTTCCAACAGTGTCTTTTTTTTTCCTTTCCTTTTTCTTTGGCATTTTTCTATATAGACAAATATGTTATGTATAAAAAAAAATTATTTCTTCCTTACATTTTTTATTTTATTTATCTAATTTTCTTTATTTACTTTTCTTTTCTTATTGCATTATCTCAGACTTGATGAAAAGATGTGAGAGAGGACATTTTTGCTGAGTTCCTGATCCTATGGGGAAAGCATGTAGCTTCTCAGCAATAATTATGACATGAGATATAAGTTTCATGTAGATGTTCTTTATCAAGTTGAAGAAGCACGTCTCTATTTCTAGTTTTCCTTGATGTTTTATTATGAATGGATGTTGGATTTTGTCAAATGTTTACTCTCCACCTATTAATGTGATCATATTAGTTTCCTTATTTAGCTTATTGATACTGATGCCAAAAGCTCAGCCTTTGTCCGTTGGTGCTGAATTGAATCCCAGAAACAGAGTTTTGTGCAAAGTAGAAAAGAATAGCTTTACAGTAAGTGCCCTATACATAAGCCTTCAAGGTATGAACTTTCAAAGTTGCAAATGTCCATTCACATAAGTTAGTTCACATGTCTGGTGTACATTATCGTGTGTGCGTGCTCTACAAGTAGTTGTGTTTTGTGTACTTTACAGTACTGCACTGAGTATGGTATCTTTATTTCAAACCCAGGATGTGTGGAAGCAAGCACAAAAGCAGCAGTGATGTAGTAATCCAGTGCCATCATGTCATCTATGACAAGAAAAAAGAGCTACTACCCAGACATCACTGGGTCATTTTCTGCAAGATTGTTGTTAGAATTGAGTCCAGCAAGGAGCCAGAACCTGTGCCATTAGCATCAGGTGTGAGTGAAATTACAGATTTCCCTCCATCTCTTATTGCTGATGATAGCTCATCTCTGCCATCTCCCACATTCTCTCCCTCCTCTGGTCAGCAACTCTCCTTACCCATTTACTGGATGCCAGCCCCTGCACACCAGTTGTTATACTGTGCTACTGTACTTTTCACGGTACTGTACTGTAAGATTAAAAACATTTCCTTTACTTTCTATGTTTGTCTTTTATGTATTATTTGTGTGAAAAGTATTATAAACCTATTACAGTACAGTATTATATAAACACTGTGCTAGTATTAGTTTGATACCTAGGATAATTTCACAAATAAACTGGATTTACAGAGTGGAACTCATGAGTATGTAGGGGAATTACTGTATTGCTTTGCCAGGCAAAGAGGGAAACACTGGGCTCCTGCCTCTCAGAGGTGTGCATCCCAAACTGGGAGAATTTGGTGAGGAGTTTTATAGAAGTGGTTCAAGCCTGGGGTTGCTGACAAGATTACAGTGTGTGCAGGGCCTGCACTCCTTTAATCTGGTGTCCTGTGGTCTTTTCTAGAATGAAGAATGCTAGCATTATCCATTTGCTGGGAGTTTTGGTTCTGTAAAGAGCTTAAAGATATTGTTATGTGTTCCTCTGGAAGTGAAACCAGTACCCTGCCCCAAGGCCCCAATTGTTTCTTGACTGCTCCTCCCTTGTTTCTGCATTCCCTCCCTTCCCTGATAAACAGCTCTTTCAACCTGCCCTTTGGAACTCAGGGAAGTCTGGAGGCTGGAGTCTATTTCTTGCAGACAAGGAATAGGAGACACAGAAAGGTTTCTATGCCCAGGAGCCCCACCAGGGTCCTGCTCTGTTTCAATATGGCAGATTAATAGCAAATAAGGTAACTTAGAGCTTTGAATGGTAATTATTTCATTGAGTATAAGTTGGCTGTGTGAGTAGGTGGAAGAGAAAGGTATCATGAAGACTGACTCAAAAATTGGCAAAGGGCATATACTGATGGTTCTGTTTCTTCTCATTAGGACAAGAAAGAGCTGAGGGCATTTGGTCATGTGTTTTCAATGTTCTCTAACTTAACACTTCTTTTTGTTTTTTAATTTTCAAAATTTTTTATTAGAAAACTGAAATTTACAACGTGTTTATATCACTCACTGAGTACATGGCATTTAAAAACAACATCATTACAGAAAGATAACAAAAATACAAAGTCTTAAAACCTATGGGATATGGAAAACATTATCCGCTGAGGCCTTAAATGTAGTAGACTTTACATAAAAAAGAAAAGCAATGAGTATACAAGTATACAGCCAGTTTAAGAAGTTAACAAAATAAACAGAATAATCATAAAGAAAAGAAAGCAACTAATACATACCAGGTATTAATGCCATAAAAATAAAGACAAAATTGAGAGGGTCAACAAAGTTAAAGCTTTCTTAAAAAGCTTCTCTAAAAAGGAAAACATCAGGTAACAATAATCAACAAGAAAAATCTTGCAAATAAACAATACTCAAAATGGCAATTACTCATAGAAGCATTAAGAATATAAATAATAGAAACAACTTTACGCCTATGCATTTGAAGATTAGTTGTCTCGTATACAGGGTTATCATTACCATCTTTCTAAATTCCATATATATGCTTTAGTATACTGTATTGGTGTTTTTCTTTCTGGCTTATTTCACTCTGTATAATAGGCTCCAGTTTCATCCACCTCATTATAACTGATTCAAATGTATTCTCTAACTTAACACTTCTATCCAATCACACTTTTAACTAAAGTGCACCCTGTAGACTCTACACAAATGTAAAAGGACTATGATGATTATAATGATTATGATGGAGATCATCACACTCTTGCTTCAAGGGGAGAAGAAAATGAGTTTGTGTTTATTAACAATACAAAGTAGGACTGATTTCCTTTGAGAAAATATATGGCAAAAAATCACCACTATATATTTGCATATTGTTAAAAGAGATGAATAAAATGTTAAACAGAACTAAATGTTAATGTTTCTGCTTCTCTGCCCATCACTATTTTATATTTTTTTGTTATATTGATGTACTGTTATATATTTTATAGAACATCTTCACTGTAAATAACACTAATATCAATTTGAAAATAAAATATTTTTGGATTTGTGTCTAACGTATAAAATGTGAGGTCTAGCAAATATAATTTTTCATAATTTATATTTGCCAAAATTGAAATATCTAGACAAATAAAAGTCTCTTTTTTTGTTGAGGTGGTAGAAGAGGGAAATCAGGAACATAGAGCTGAGGTGATTTTACTCCTCAATTCATGGTACCATTTTATCATCACTTTATATAAATTCCTTCTTTTATTAGATTATCAGATTAAATAATCCATCACTAGATTATTTTTTAAAAAATTTTGTTGCCCAGCACAGCTGCATCACCCATTCTTCATTGTTATCATTTTTGTGTTTTCAATGTGTGTAATTCCAATTCATCTACCATACATTTTTTACTGTTTATCCACTTAGAATGTCTATCAGTGTTTTATGGGTTTTAAATGTATGTTAGTTGTCCTACTTATGAGTTTTAGTTTCACTCTATATTGTATTTTAAATATTATTTCTATAGTTAAATGTAGTGGAATGCAGGAGACTGGGGTTCAATCCCTGGGGTTGGGAAGATCCGCTGGAGAAGTAAATGACAACCCACTCCAATATTCTTGCCTGGGAAATCCCATTGACAGAGGAGGCTGGTGGCTCCATGGGGTCACAAGAGTTGGTCACAACTTAGCAAGTAAATTACCGTCTAGTTCATTTCAGTGAGTGGTATTACAATGTATGTATATGCCACATTTTAGTGGTTCATACACCAAGATATGCTAAAGCTGAAACTGCAATACTTTGGCCACCTCATGCGACGAGTTGACTCACTGGAAAAGACTCTGATGCTGGGAAAGGTTGGGGGCGGGAGGAGAAGGGGACGACGGAGAATGAGATGGCTGGATGCCATCACCGACTCTGTGGACATGAGTTTGAGTGTACTCCAGGAGTTGCTGATGGACAGGGAGGCCTGGCGTGCTGTGATTCATGGGGTCGCAGAGAGTCGGACACGACTGAGCGACTGAACTGAACTGAACTGAACTGAACACTAAGATAAAACCACCAAGTTTTGCCCTTGCAAATATCACTTGCTCACATCCTTCTACATCTGTGAGCAAAAGTTTACCTAGAGCTTACACCCAGGAATATCTGTGTGTGTAAACACATAAATATATGAAATTGTTTCTGTATGGAAGGATACACTAAATCCAGGATACATTTGCCTCTGCTAAGAGATAGGGGTATATTTAATTGAGAGGGTGAACAAAGGAGATAACAATTTGTTAGAAAGTTTAACTTTAAAGAAAAAATATCTGAAAGTGAAACAGTAGGAAAAATAGTAAATTCTTTAAAGTGTGTATATAAACTTTGGGTGTGTTATTATACGCATCTTTATATATTTTTAAAGTTGAAAAATGTATTCACGCTTTAAAGAAATTGACAATTTATTAGGAGACACAGAAAAAAGTCACCATATAACAAAACACAATGATAAGTCTTATAGTAGGACTATACTCAACCTATGTTGTTTATGAGTTTTTGAAATATAGAGAAAATTGTTGAAAAAATACATGAGTGAAAATATGCTTGGAAATATACTATGTTTACGTAAATTCTGGATGACTGAGTACTTTTAAGCTAAGAATATAGATGAAACAGTCAAGGTAGAGGTAACAAGTTGTGAAAAGTGGGGAGTTTGGAAAGCCTAGGAAATATTGATGGAAACTATTTTATGTGTTTGGAGCAAGGTTACATGACATGATGGAGGCAAGGTGCAACTAAAACTTCAGCAGGGGAAAAATCTGCCACGTTATGTCAGCCAATAGTGAAAGGTGAAGGCTTATTCTTACTCTGTGGGCCAATTAAAGGAGAGGTGAACTTTAGAAAGATAATTCTATTGCATCATGAGACTCTGGGAAATCCCTGCCACTCTAATCAAGATTCTTGACAATAACCTTTTAAGAAGTTTGCATCTGCTGGAAAAGTTTGTTCTTGTTCAATTCTCGTTAATGTGCTATAGTATATCTACAAGTGCCAGCCATTTCAGTGTCAAAAGAAGCAGTAACAGACAACGAGGGAAGTAAGAATTCTTCTGCTAAGTGAGATATATTGGTCTAGGCCCTGAGAAATTATGTCTTAGTTGTACTTTCATTTCTGAAAACAAAGAAGCTTAACATATTGTTCCAAACGAGGAAGAAAATATTGTAAGTGGTGTTACATCCTGCATGACTGTCAATGAGAAGTAACCAGGTAACAAATTTGGACTTAAAGATGACTAAAGATCTCTTTTATCATCTTTGCAAATAAGTCTTCATTGTTGAGAACTTTGAGTTCAAATAAAAATAGAGCTCATTCTCAATGATCAGAGGACACTAGCTTCAATATCTCCAAACTCTTTCCTTCTACTTTCCTCTCCAAGATTTGGAGGACTGCAGGCTTAAAGAGGGTGAAGAGCTTCAGGAAAATTTGAATTGCAGATGAACCCACATTTAAGGTTATCTACACCATAAAGTATATGCAGCAATTCAACAAATATAGTATAAAGTCTTATCCTTTATAAATAACTTTAATGTAACAATTGGATAAAATTTCCAGAATTGTGAATCCACCCTAAGACATGAGCATATTCATCTCATCTATATGTCTGTAGTAGGATATTAAGGTCAAGAACAGGGAGTAAGGAAAAGAAATACAAATGAATGTAATCTTAAAATAAAATATGTATTGAAAAACAATAGATTTTCTGAATAGGAGTCTGGACACTGAAGAACAGTAATTGTCGTCTTTAACAAATTTTTAGATTTTACTGTGACAGCTGTCGTATCAGCACACATTTAAAAAACTTATCAAAATTGGTGAAATGCTTGTGTGACCATTTTAATAATTAAGATGGAAGAAAAAAAGCAACATTTCAGCATAATATTTTTTATTCTTTCAAGAAAGGTAAAAATACAACTGAAACAGAAAAAAGAATTTCTTCAGTGTATGGTTTAGGTGCTATAACTGATTGAATGTATAAAAACTGGTTTGTGAAATTTCGTGTTAGAGATTTCTAGCTGAAAGATGTTTCACAGTTAGGTGGATCAACTGAAGTTGATAGCAATCAAATCAAGAGATTAATTAATGTTGGGAGATAGCCAACATACTCAAAATAAACAAGTAAACCACTGATAATCATTTGCACCATTTGTCTAGGTTCATCACTTAGATGTTTGGGTTCCACATAAGTGAAAACAAAACAAAACAAAAACTAAAAATTTCTTGACCATATTTCTGCATGAAATTCACTACTTAAACATAATGAAAATGTTCCACTTTACAACAAATTTTGATGGGTGATAAAAAGTAAATGCAGAAAAATGATGTGGAATGGAAGAGATTATGGGCTAACCACAACAAAAGCTGGTCTTCATCCAAAGAAGATGATGTTGTGTATATGGTGGGATTGGAAGAGAGTCCTCTATTATGAGAGTCTTCTGGGAAACCAAATGATCAATCTCAAAAAGTACTGCCCCCAATTAGAACAAATTAAAGCAACATTAGATGAAAATAATCTGGATTTACTCAATCAGTTCAGTTGCTCAGTTGTGCCCAACTCTTTGTGACCCCATGAATCACAGCACTCCAGGCCTCCCTGTCCATTACCGTTCCCGCAGTTCACTCAAACTCACGTTCATCGAGTCGGTGATGCCATCCAGCCATCTCATTCTCTGTCGTCCCCTTCTCCTGCCCACAATCCCTCCCAGCATCAGAGTCTTTTCCAGTGAGTCAACACTTCACATGAAGTGGCCAAAGTATTGGAGTTTCAGCTTTAGCATCAGTCCTTCCAATGAACACCCAGGACCAATCTCCTTTAGAATGGACCGGTTGGATTTCCTTACAGCCCAACGGACTCTCAAGAGTCTTCTCCAGCATCATAGATCAAAAGCATCAGTTCTTCAGCGATCAGCTTTCTTCACAGTCCAGCTCTCACATCCATACATGACGACGGGAAAAACCATAGCCTTGACTAGATGGACCTTGGTTGGCAAAGTAATGTCTCTGCTTTTTAACATACTATATAGGTTGGTCATAAATTTCCTTCCAAGAACTAAGCGCCTTTTAATTTCATGGCTGCAATCAGCATCCACAGTGATTTTGGAGCCCCCCAAAATAAAATATGACACTGTTTGCACTGTTTCCCCATCTATTTCCCGTGAAGTGATGGAACCAGATGCCATGATCTTACTTTTCTGAATGTTGAGCTTCAAGCCAACCTTTTCACTCTCCTCTTTCACTTTCATCAAGAAGCTTTTGAGTTCCTTTTCACTTTCTGCCATAATGGTGGTGTCATCTGCATATCTGAGGTTATTGATATTTCTCCCTGCAATCTTGATTCCAGCCTGGGATTATTCCAGCCCAGCATTCCTCATTATGTACTCTGCATATAAGTTAAATAAGCAGGGTTACAATATACAAACTTGACGTACTCCTTTTCCTATTTGGATCCAGTCTGTTGTTCCATTTCCAGTTCTAACTGTTGCTTCCTGACCTGAATACAGGTTTCTCAAGAGGCAGGTCAGGTGGTCTGGTATTCCCATCTCTTTCAGAATGCTCCACAGTTTATTGTGATCCACACAATCAAAGGCTTTGGCATAGTCAATGAAGCAGAAATAGATGTTTTCCTGGAACTCTCTTGTTTTCTCCATGATCCAGTGGATGTTGGCAATTTGATCTCTGTTTCCTCTGCCGTTTCTAAAACCTGCTTGAACATCTGGAAGTTCATGGTTCACGTACAGCTGAAGCCTGGCTTGGAGAATTTTGAGCATGACTTTACTAGAGTGTGAGATGAGTGCAATTGTACGGTAGTTTGAGAATTCTTTGTCATTACCTTTATTTGGGACTGGAATGAAGACTGACATTTTCCAGTCCTGTGGCCACTGCTGAGTTTTCCAAATTTGCTGGCATATTGAGTGCAGCACTTTAAGAGCATCCTCTTTCAGGATTTAAAATGGCTTAACTGGAATTCCATCACCTCCACTAGCTTTGTTGGTAGTGGTGCTTGTTAAGTCCCACTTGACTTCACATTCCAAGGTGTCCTGCTTTAGGTCCGTGATCACACCATCGTGATTATCTTGTTTGTGAACATGTTTTTTGTACAGATCTTCGATGTATTCTTTCCACCTCTTCTTAATATCTTCTGCTTCTGTTAGGTCTATACCATTTCTGTCCTTTATCGAGCCCATCTTCTCTTGGTATCTCTAATTTTCTTGAAGAGATCTCTAGTTTTTCCTGTTCTGTTGCTTTCCTCTATTTCTTTGCACTGATCTCTGAGGAAGGCTTTCTTATCTCTCCTTGCTATTCTTTGGAACTCTGCATTCAGATGCTTATATCTTTCATTTTTTCCTTTTCTTTTCACTTCTCTTCATTTCACAGCTATTTGTAAGGCTTCCTCAGACAGCCATTTTGCTTTTTTGCATTTCTTTTCCATGGGGATGGTCTTGGTCCCTGTCTCCTGTACAATGTCACAAACCTCCGTCCAGAGTTCATCAGGCACTCTATCTATCAGATCTAAACCCTTAAAACTATTTCTCACTTCCACTGTATAATCATAAAGGATTTGATTTAGGTCATATCTGAATGGTCTAGTGGTTTTCCCTACTTTCTTCAATTTAAATCTGAATTTGGCAATAAGGAGTTCATGATCTGAGCCACAGTCAGCTCTTGGTCTTGTTTTCACTAACTGTATAGAGCTTCTCCATCTTTGGCTGCAAAGAATATAATCAGTCTGATTTCAGTTTTGACCATCTGGTGATGTCCATGTGTAGAGTCTTCTCTTGTGTTGTTGGCAGAGGGTGTTTGATATGACGTGTGCGTTCTCTTGGCAAAACTCTATTAGCCTTTGTCCTGCTTCATTCCCCCTCCAAGGCCAAATTTGCCTGTTACTCCAGGTGTTTCTTAACTTCCTACTTTTGCATTCCAGTCCCCTATAATGAAAAGGACATCTTTTTGGGGTGTTAGTTCTAAAAGGTCTTGTAGGTCTTCATAGAGCCGTTCAACTTCGGCTTCTTCAGCATTACTGGTTGGGGCATAGGCTTACTGTAATTTTCAGTGGTTTTCCTCGGAAACGAACAGAAATCATTCTGTCGTTTTTAAGATTGCATTCAAGTACTACGTTTCAGACTTTTTTGTTGACCATGATGGCTACTACATTTCCACAGTAGTAGATATAATGGTCATCTGAGTTAATTCACCCATTACAGTCCATTTTAGTTCACTGATTCCTAGAATGTCTATGTTCTCTCTTGCCATCTCCTGTTTGACCACTTCCAATTTGCCTTGATTCATGGACCTAACATTCCAGGTTCCTATGCAATATTGCTCTTTACAGCATTGGACCTTGCTTCTATCACCAGTCACATCCACAACTGGGTATTGGTTTTGCTTTGGCTCCATCCCTTCATTCTTTCTGGAGTTATCTCTCCACTGATCTCCAGCTGCATACTGGGCTCCTACCGATGTGGGGAATTCCTCATTCAGTATCTTATCATTTTGCCTTTTGATACTGTTTATGGGGTTCTAAAGGCAAGTATACTGAAGTGGTTTGTCATTCCCTTCTCCAGTGGACCACACTGTGTCAATAGATAATGCATAGTCTTCCATCACGATAATGCAAGACCACATCTTTGTTTGCTGACCAGGCAAAAACTGTTACAGCTCTCTGAGAAACTTTGATTTATGCACCATATTCATTAGATATTACACCTTCAGATTTCCATTTATTTCAGTCTTTACAATACTCTCTTAATGGAAAAAAAAATCAATTTCCTGGAAGAATATAAAAAACAATTTTTTAAAAATGTTTTAAGATTTTTGGGAACATGGAAATGTGAAATTGCTTGAAAAATGGCAGAAAGTAGTGAAACGAATTGGTGAATATGTTGTTCAATAAAGTTTTTGGTGAAAATGAAAAATGTGTCTTATCTTTACATAGAAACTTTTTGGCCAACTTAATGCTAAGGTCAAAAATGAAATGGATTAATTATCTCAGAATATACTACAAAAGTTGAAAATTGTAAAATATGGAAGAAAAATTCATAAGAGTATAAGGGAATTCCCAAAGACAAGAACAGAGTGATTAACGGGAAGAATGACTCCTGGAAAGAAGTAAATCCTGGATATTCATTAGAAGGACTGATGCTGAAGCTGAAGCTCCAATACTTTGGCCACCTGATGTGAAGAGCTGAGTCAATAGAAAAGATCTGGGTGCTGGGAAAGGTCAAAGGCTGGAGGAGAAGGCTACGACATAGGACAAGATGGTTGAATGGCATCACTGACTCAATGAACATGAGTTTGAGCAAGCTCTTGGAGATTGTGAAGGATGGGAAAACCAGGTGTGCTGCAGTCCATGTGGTTCCAAGGGGTTGGACATAGCTGAGTGCACAACAACATGAACAGATTTCCAATAATTCATCAGAACAATTTAGAAGGAGATTAACAGTTGAGTACAGAACAAATTAGAAGAAACTCATACATACACAAAGTGTAAATAAGCTTCAAAATCTCAATTATAAAGAAATATTCTAAGCTCCAACAGTGATGGAATGAATATACATCTAAAGAGCAGGGATCGCATTGACATGGCAAGGCTGCAGAACCCAGTGATGCAGAATGTTAGTGCTGAAACTGACCTGGCTCACCAAATGCGTGCCACTGGGTGGTTACTCAACTTTCTCGGCTCCAAATTTCTTATCTGTTAAATGAAAATAGTAATTCAGTTTAGTTCAGTTCAGTCGCTCAGTCGTGTTCGACTCTTCACGACTCCATGAATCACAGCACACCAGGCCTCCCTGTCCATTACCAACTTCCGGAGTTCACTCAAACTCATGTCCACAGAGTCAGTGATGCCATCCAGCCATCTCATTCTCTGTCGTCCCCTTTTCCTCCCGCCCCCAAACTTTCCCAGCATCAGAGTCTTTTCCAGTGAGTAAGCTCGTCGCATGAGTTGGCCAAAGTATTGCAGTTTCAGCTTTAGCATCAGTCCTTCCAATGAACACCCAGGATTGATCTCCTTTAGAATGGACTGGTTGGATCTCCTTACAGTACAAGGGACTCTCAAGAGTCTTCTCCAACACCACAGTTCAAAAGCATCCATTCTTTGGCGATCAGCCGTCTTCACAGTCCAACTCTCACATCCATACCTGACCACGGGAAAAACCATAGCCTTGACTACACGGAACTTTATTGGCAAAGTAATGTCTCTGCTTTTTAATATACTATCCTTATTAGACAGAATATTAATTTAGTTGATATTTATAAAATAACTAAAACATGTCTGGTACTTACCACCAGTTTGTTATGATTGTTATTTTCTTATGTTTCTAGTGACACTAACTGTAATAGGACTACAAAGCTATATTAGGGAAGTATTTAAGAAAGTCAAGTTTGGCCCAGTAGGGTGGATCAATCATTTGACTCTGAAGACGAGATGAAGATCTTTCAGACATTTAAAGACTCAAGGAGTTTGTCACAACCAGATTCTCTTTGAAAGGAGTACTGAAGATGAATTTCATCAGAGAAAAATAGCAAGTCTATAAATAACAAGGGAAATGCACATATCAGTGATGACCTAAGAAATAAGTAAAATATAGTATTGCCTAATGAAGGAAATTTTGTCAAAAACAAATGGCTTACAACAATGAGAACTGGAAATATATTGTATTATCATTAACAAAGTTGGAGGAAGATAGAGAGGGTAGGATGTGAAATATCTTAAGTGAGGCTATAAAGTCAATTTGAAAAAACTTATTTTGAAATAAAATAACTGGATTTTGACTTAAGAGAGATTCTCTGTTACCTTAAAAGTGATCAAAATTTTCTGGTTAGAGTAAAAATCTCAAATAGCCCAAGTACCACTAAAGAACATCTACCATCAAAAAAGAGCACCAGGCAAATTTCATGAGACTTTGAACATCTGCACTTTAAAAGAACAGATAAATTCCCACTGAAAGTGTCTCCAAGATACAGAAAATGATGTACCAATATCATGAGAAGAGTCTAGAGTAACTCAGTTATCAAATTCAGAGTAAGACAATTTAGGAAAAGAAAACTACAGGATTGGGATTTCCCTGGTGGTCTAATGGTGACGACTCTGCCTTCTAATGCCTGGGTGTGAAATTAGGAGTCAAGATCTTAGATGCCTCATGGCCAAAAAACAAACAAACAAAAAATAAACAGAAATAATATTACAACAAATTAAACAAAAACTTTCAAAATGGTCCACATTAAAAAATCTTCAAAACATTTAAAAAAGAAAACTACAGGATAATAACTCCCATATATATATATATATATATATATATATATATATATATATATGTTATACATGTATGTATATGTATATGCAAAGTATTATATGGAATATTACATTTCTCTGTATATTAAAAAATCACTAATAAATTTTACATTAATAGTTATATTTCATGACTACAAATGGGTTAATCATTACATTAACTAATAAAATGTTAGCTTTGAGTTCTTTATACTTTTTAAATTACTACACTGTATTATAGCAAAACAATATATATCTAGAATTAATTTATTTTCAGTCTGAAGAAATAGATGCCAAACTTGTTACCTTTGAAACATTGGGAACGGAATAGAGCTTCTTTTCAAATAGGGGATTTACTTGATCTATAAAGTAATTATTTAGCAGAAAACAGATTAATAACTTATGTGAAAGTGGAAGTCGCTCAGTCGTGTTCAACTCTTTATGACCCCATGGACTATTCACTTCATGGAATTCTCCAGGCCAGAATACTGAAGTTGGTAGCCTTTCCCTTCTTCAGGGGATCATCTCAAACCAGGAATCGAACCCAGATCTCCCTCATTGCAGGTGGATTCTCTACCAGTTGAGCCAAAAGGGAAGCCCAAGAGTACTGGAGTGGGTGGCCTATCCCTTCTTCAGCAGATCTTCCTGAACCAGGAATCTAACCAGGATCTCCTGCATTGCAGGTGGATTCTTTACCAACTGAGCTATCAGGAGAGCCAGAAAATAGATGAATGAATAGCTTATGTATTCAACTAAAATTTAATATCATAAAATATGTACATATGATGAAAGATGATTATTGCACTAGTGTATTGATGGCTGGTGGTCAAGGAGACAAATTAACAAGCTATTGTCAAGTAAAGCACCATGTGATTTGATAATAAAACCATGATGTTGAGAACAGAAAATTATTTCTATGTTAGAGAAAGAAGAGAGAATGAGCAGTTCAAGGATAAATAGGGGATGAAGCACAAAGATAATGCCAGAATGCCTCTAATTCCACGGTGATGATGAGTATTTGGATGTGCCATTTTCCAGTAATATTTTTAAAAGACATTTTTGTGGCATAAAATGATTAGATGATCTTTGAGTCAAATATGTCAATAAGGAAAAATATATCTTCAAAATACTGTGTTGGATTTATTTCTAGCCATTAAGAGAGTGATAAAAATAAGTGATATGATCTGAATAAATTATGGACTTTAGTTACTATGTTAATATTAGGTCACTAATTGCAAGAAATGTACTGCAGGAATTTGACAGGGAAACTGTGTATGTGGGTGGGGAGTAGGGTTATTAAAACACTACTATCTGCTCCTTTTTGTTGTTGTTCAGTTGTTCATTCACGTCCAACACTTTGTGACCCCATGGACTGCAGCATGCCAGGCTTTCCTGTTCTTACTTATCTCCCTGAGTTTGCTCAAACTCATGTCCACTGAGTTGAAGATTCCATTGAATCATCTCATCCTCTGTCACCCTCTTCTTTTCCTGACCTCAATCAGAGGGCAGAATCAGAGTCTTATCCAATGAGTTGGCTCTTCGTATCAGGTAACCAAAGTATTATAGCTTCAGCATCAGTCCTTCAGTGAAAATTCAAGGTTGATTTCCTTTAGGATTGACTGGTTTGATCTCCTTGCTGTCCAAGGGGTTCTTAAGAGTCTTGACCAGCACCACAGTTCAAAAGGATCGAATCTTCAGTCCTCATCGCTCCTTATGGTCCAAAACTGACATCCATATATGATTATTGGAAAAACCAGAACTTTTAGTATATGGACCTTTGTCAACAAAGCCATGTTTCTGCTTTTTAATATGCTATGTTTGTCATAACTTTTTTCCCCCCCAAAGGAGCAAGTATCTTTTCATTTCATGGCTGCAATCACAATCCACAGTAAATTTGGAGCCCAATAAAATAAAGTCTGTCAACGTTTCCAATTTTTTCCCCCATCTCTCTTTCATTAAGTGATGGGACCAGATGCCATGATCTTCATTTTTTGAATATTAAGTTTTTTTTTTAATTTTCTTTTTTTTTTTGTAGTTAATTTATTTTTTATTGGAGGCAAATTATTTTACAATATTATATTGGTTGGTTTTGCCATACATTGATATGAATTTGCCCCGGGTTTACACAAGTTCCCCCTCCTGAATCCCCCTCCCACCTCCCTCCTCCCTTTATCCTCCCTCTGGGTCATCCCCGCATGCCAGCCCTGAGCATCCTATAACATGCATCGACCCTGAACTAGTGATTCGTTTCACATATGACAACATACGTGTTTCAATGCCATTCTCCCAAATCATCCCACCCTCACCCTCTCCCATAGAGTCCCAAAGACTGTTCTATACATCTGTGTCTCTTTTGCTGTCTCATATACAGGGTTATCATTTGCATCTTTCTAAATTCCATATATATGTGTTAGTATACTGTATTGGTGTTTTTCTTTCTGGCTTACTTCACTCTGTATAATAGGCTCCAGTTTCATCCACCTCATTAGAACTGATTCAAATGTATTCTTTTTAATGGCTGAGTAATACTCCATTGTGTATATGTACCAAAGCTTTCTTATCCATTCGTCTGCAGATGGACATCTAGGTTGCTTCCATGTCCTGGCTATTATAAACAGTGCTGCAATGAACATTGGAGTACATGTGTCTCTTTCAATTCTGGTTTCCTCGGTGTGTATGCCCAGGAGTGCGATTGCTGGATCATATGGCAGTTCTATTTCCAGTTTTTTGAGGAATCTCCACACTGTTCTCCATAGTGGCTGTACTAGTTTGCATTCCCACCAACAGGGTAAGAGGGTTCCTTTCTCTCCACATCCTCTCCAGCATTTATTGCATGTAGACTTTTGGATAGCAGCTATTCTGACTGGTGTGAAATGGTATCTCATTGTGGTTTTGATTTGCATCTCTCTGATTATGAGGGATGTTGAGCATTTTTTAATGTGTTTGTTAGCCATCTTTATGTCTTCTTTGGAGAAATGTCTGTTTAGTTCTTTGGCCCATTTTTTGATTGGGTCATTTATTTTCCTGGACTTGAGCTGCAGGAGCTGCTTGTATAATTTGGAGATTAATCCTTTATCAGTTGCTTCATTTGCTATTATTTTCTCCCATTCTGAAGGCTGTCTTTTCACCTTACTTATAGTTTCCTTTACTTTGCAGAAGCTTTTGATTTTAATTAGGTCCCATTTGTTTATTTTTGCTTTTATTTCCAATATTCTGGGAGATGGGTCATGGAGGATCCTGCTGTGATTTATGTCGGAGAGTGTTTTGCCTACGTTCTCCTCTAGGAGTTTTATAGTTTCTGGTCTTACATTTAGCTCTCTAATCCATTTTGAGTTTATTTTGGTGTGTGGTGTTAGGAAGTGTTCTAGTTTCATTCTTTTACAAGTGGCTGACCAGTTTTCCCAGCACCACTTGTTAAAGAAACTGTCTTTTCTCCATTTTATATTCTTGCCTCCTTTGTCAAAGATGAGGTGTCCATAGATGCGTGGATTTATCTCTGGGCTTTCTATTTTGTTCCATTGATCTATATTTCTGTCTTTATGCCAGTACCATACTGTCTTGATGACTGTGGCTTTGTAGTAGAGCCTGAAGTCCGGCAGGTTAATTCCCCCAGTTCCATTTTTCTTCCTCAAGATTGCTTTGGCTATTCGAGGTTTTTTGTATTTCCATATAAATTGTGAGATTATTTGTTCTAGTTCTGTGAAAAATATCGTTGGTAGCTTGATAGGGATTGCATTGAATGTATAAATTATTTTGGGTTGTATACTCATTTTTACAATATTTGTTCTTCCAATCCATGAACATGGTATATTTCTCCATCTATTAGTGTCCTCTTTGATTGCTTTCAGTAGTGTTTTATAGTTTTCTATGTACAAGTCTTGTGTTTCCTTAGGTAGATATATTCCTAAGTATTTAATTCTTTTCGTTGCAACAGTGAATGGAATAGTTTCCTTAATTTCTCTTTCTATTTTCTCATTATTAGTGTATAGGAATGCAATGGATTTCTGTGTGTTGATTTTATATCCTGCAACGTTACTGTAATCATTGATTAGCTCTAGTAGTTTTCTGGTAGAGTCTCTAGGGTTTTCTGTGTAGAGGATCATGTCATCAGCGAACAGTGAAAGTTTTACTTCTTCTTTTCCAATTTGGATTCCTTTTATGTCTTTTTCTGCTCTGATTGCTGTAGCCCAAACTTCCAGAACTATGTTGAATAGTAGTGGTGAGAGTGGGCACCCTTGTCTTGTTCCTGACTTTAGGGGAAATGCTTTCAGTTTTTCACCATTGAGGAAAATGTTTGCTGTGGGTCTGTCATATATAGCTTTTATTATGTTGAGATATGTCCCTTCTATTCCCACTTTCTGGAGGGTTTTTATCATAAATGGATGTTGAATTTTGTCGAAGGCTTTCTCTGCATCTATTGAGATAATCATATGATTTTTATTTTTCGGTTTGTTAATGTGGTGTATTACGTTGACTGATTTGCGGGTATTGAAGAATCCTTGCATTCCTGGGATAAAGCCCACTTGGTCATGATGTATGATCTTCTTAATATGCTGTTGGATTCTGATCGCTAGAATTTTGTTAAGGATTTTTGCATCTATGTTCATCAGTGATATTGGCCTGTAGTTTTCCTTTTTTGTGGGGTCTTTACCAGGTTTTGGGATTAGGGTGATGGTGGCCTCATAGAATGAGTTTGGAAGTTTCCCTTCCTCAGCAATTTTCTGGAAGAGTTTGAGTAGAATAGGTGTTAGCTCTTCTCTAAATTTTTGGTAGAATTCAGCTGTGAAGCCGTCTGGACCTGGGCTTTTGTTTGCTGGGAGATTTTTGATTACAGTTTCAATTTCCGTGCTTGTGATGGGTCTGTTCAGATTTTCTATTTCTTCCTGGTTCAGTTTTGGAAAATTGTATTTTTCTAGGAATTTGTCCATTTCTTCCAGGTTATTCATTTTATTGCCATATAATTCCTGATAGTATTCTCTAATAATCCTATGTATTTCTGTGTTGTCAGTTGTGATCTCTCCATTTTCATTTCTAATTTTATTGATTTGGTTCTTCTCCCTTTGTTTCTTGATAAGTCTGGCTAGTGGTTTGTCAATTTTATTTACCTTCTCAAAGAACCAGCTTTTGACTTTGTTGATTTTTGCTATAGTCTCTTTTGTTTCTTTTGCATTTATCTCTGCCCTAATTTTTACAATTTCTTTCCTTCTACTGACCCTGGGGTTTTTCATTTCTTCCTTTTCTAGTTGCTTTAGATGTAGAGTTAGGTTATTTAGTTGACTTTTTTCTTGTTTCTTGAGGTGTGCCTGTATTGCTATGAACTTCCCCCTTAGCACTGCTTTTACAGTGTCCCAGAGGTTTTGGGTTGTTGTGTTTTCATTTTCATTCATTTCTATGCATATTTTGATTTCTCTTTTGATTTCTTCTATGATTTGTTCGTTGTTCAGCAGCGTGTTGTTCAGCCTCCATATGTTGGCATGTTTAATAATTTTTCTCCCATAATTGAGATCTAATTTTACTGCATTGTGGTCAGAAAAGATGCATGGAATGATTTCAACTTTTTTGAATTTACCAAGGCTAGATTTGTGGCCCAGGATGTGATCTATCCTGGAAAAGGTTCCATGTGCACTTGAGAAAAAGGTGAAATTCATTGTTTTGGGGTGAAATGTCCTATAGATATCAATTAGGTCTAACTGGTCTATTGTATCATTTAAAGATTGTGTTTCCTTGTTAATTTTCTGTTTAGTTGATCTATCCATAGATGTAAGTGGGGTATTAAAATCTCCCACTATTATTGCATTATTGTTAATTTCCCCTTTCATACTTGTTAGTAATTGTCTTACATATTTTTAAACCAACTTTTCACTCTCTTCTTTTACCTTCATCAAAGAGCTCTTTAATTCCTCTTCACTTTCTGCTCTAGAGTGATGTCATCTATATATCTGAGGTTATTTATGCTTCTCCTGGCAATCTTGACTCCAGCTTGTGTTTCTTCCAGCCTGGCATTTCGCATGGTGTGCTCTGCATATAAATTACATACGCAGGGTGACAATATACAGCCTTGACATACTTCTTTCCCTATTCTGAACCAGTCTATTGCTCCAGGTCTGGTTCTAACTGTTGCCTTTGATTTGCATACAAGTTTCTCAGGAGGCCAGGTAAGGTGGTCTGGTATTTCCCTCTGTTTAAGAATTTCCACAATGTGTTGTGATCCACACAGACAAAGATTTACAGTAGTTAATGAAGCAGAAGTAGATGTTCTTTTGGAGTTCTCTTGCTTTTCCTATGATGTTGGCAGTTTGATATCTGGTTTCTCTGCCTTTTCTAAATCCAGCTTGTACGTCTGGAATTTCTCAGTTCATGTACTGTTGAAGCCTAGTTTGAAGGATTTTGAGCATAACCTTATGTGAAATGAGTGCAATTGTGCAGCAACCTCTCAGACAAGTGCTTTGCTGCCAGTGTATAACACATATGCCTACAACATATTCTGTAATGCATTGTACATACAAGCATGTCTGTGCATATATGTGTATGCGTACAAATATGTACTAATATATCACAAGGAATCACAATATCACCATTACTAGCAGTATTAGCAGTAAATAAGTTCATTCAAAGTAGTTGTGATTAGAGAAAGGCTAGGTTAGTGTACAAATCAGTCATTCCAAGGCATATAAATTACTGTTTAAGACCTAGTAAGACATTGACTTGCTGTGTGAATTTCTGGTCAGAAATAACTTATGAAGACTCAGCAACTATGTCTATCAAGTGAAAGCAATTTATTTTACCTACGTCTGTGCCATTTAAGTATGAAGTTGACTGAGGAGGAAGGATTGAACACATGGCCTTACATGACAGAAATAAAAAAAGAGTTTCTTGTTACCACATTTTATGTCTTTTTTGTTTCCTCTACACACTTAGAATCAAGGAATGTGGTTGATAAGATAAAACTTTTGAGGCCATAGACTAGAAGACTAAAACTTCCAAAAATCAGCCTTAAAGTAACTCCTCAGAAATAGTCTTCATATCTCAATATATTTCCTCCATTTTCCCAAGAATAAGTAGAAAAACTTGATCCCAAGTACCATGAAAAATGTTGTTTAATGTCAGTTTTTGCCAAACTAGTTATATTAGAGGAGAAACAACCACAAAGGAATGCAAGAAAAGTTTACAGCCGGATATTTTGCTCTAACACAGAGCAACGTTTATCATTGTTAGACAGTGAGTCAATGATCTTCCTTAGTTCTTTGTCAAGGAATAATTGTTTTTGCTATCCATGTCCAACTCTCTGTGATACCTGTTTACTAAGTTCCCGTGTCCATGCGATTTCCGAGACAAGAATACTGGAGTAGGTTGCCATCTCTTCTCCAGGGGATCTTCCTGATCCAGACATTGAACTATTTCTCCCACTTGGCACGTAGATTCTTTACCATGAGCCACCAGGGAAGCCCCTAAATAATAATTTAAAACATTCAAATTTGAAAGTATACATGTTCCATAACTTCAGTTATTTGACATTTTTCCCTGCTTTATGTAGAACCTTAAAGCTATATTTAATAATGGTGAAAGTCCCTGACACTAAGTATGCTTTTTAAATCATGAACAGTCTTCTAAGTAACTTTGGTGTCAATCAGGAAGCTAGCTTAAGAATTAGTTTATATTACATATTCATAATAATGGTGCAACTTTATAGAGAGACATTTTACTTTGGCAGGCATATCTATATCATATAAGATTATTATAATGAAAAAGTGGGGCAGATATTTTTAGATGAACTTGACACTGTTAAGTAAATTAGCTCAGGATATATTATTTGATAAGGGAACACTGTCTGTGCTGATTACCCAGCTGTTTTAAAGCACTTTAATATTCTGGTAAATTCAATAATAGGAAAAAGGAGAATGGCTTATTTTACTTTGGATTTTAGAATTTATATGAATCTTTTAAAAAAAACATGTTATTATGATTGGATTCAAATGAAAGTATCTAACACATTACAGATAATACTGAATTTTTTTCATATATAACAGTTTAAAATAATCTAAGACAATTTTTAACATTTCATAAGAGGTTATCTGATTTTATAATCAATTAAAATCATTTAGATAAATAACTCCATGTCAATAAAGAAAGGTTATCAGCATCTATTAAAATAATTTTAGACATGAGAAAACAGATTGACAAGGGGTAATTTCAGTACAAGAACTGTTGAAGCCTGAGTTTTTGTGTAGGGCGAACCCAAATAAATGTAGTTCAGTAGGTGGAGAGCAGGAAGGCACCAGGCAAGAATATTGGACTGGTTTGCCATTTCCTTGATCTCCTCAGCAGGAAGGGTTATAGAGGAAGTTTTCAAGGATTCACTGAAAGTACCAAAATCCCACACCCCACCATACTCCCACACTTCACTCCCTGAAGCCAGAGATTGCCACCAAGTCTCTAACATAAATATGGAGGTTTACATTCTGAACAGATTTTACCTTTCACTTTCAATTTTTTAATCATGTCGAAGTAAAAATCAATAAGACACAAAGATAGGGATTCAATTTTAATTTTCCAGATTTTCTCAAAACTATTTACTAGTATAAATGCCCCTCTTGAAATGTAATAATATCCTCAAAGTATATTATTTTAATGTACACTAGACTTGCATCTCTGTTATCTCTTATTTTTATTTTCTCTGAAATATCTGTTTTGTTCCACATCTTTTTTTTTTTTGTTGTTCCAATGATAAAGCATTTTAACACTATAAATTGAAATGCATTTTAAATAACTTATGTGCTCTCCTTTTCACTAATCTCTTCCAGACCACATAGGTATTTGGGGACCTACTGTATATTTATGCTGTTAATACTATATATTCACTGTATACAAAAAAGCATATCAGTATATGTAAAGTTTATTGAGATACTCAAAAGGACATAAATGGTAGAGACCTAGCAGGTGCTGAAGTGATTAAAAGTGATGGAAAGGATATATGGAAGAACTGTACAAAAAAAGATCCAGATGAACCGGATAACTACTACAGTGCAGTGAGTCACCCAGAACCAGACATTCTGGAGAGTGAAGTCAAGTGGGCCTTACGAGAGTGCATGATCACCCTAGACCTCTGTTGTGACGTCAGTGCGTGACGACCTGACCTTTAATATGATTGGAGCCTACCGCAGGAAGTCCCTTGCAAAACCGCCACGCTTGCCTTTATATAAGGAGAGCTTGTAACAATAAAGCGGAACTGCCTTGACAGAACCCCCACTGCGTCTGAGTGTCTTTCTCCAGGCGAGGAGGGCTGAGGGGTGGGCGGCCAGCTCACCCTTCCCCTGGGATTTCTTCCCTACTGCTCTGGCGTGGGGAGGCAAAACAGGCTCCTTATCCGAGGCCGAGGACTCGCCGATGCCTTTCTCTCCCCCACGGTGCCACCAGGGGAGAAACAAGGGGACCCTACATCTGGTGCCGTGACTTGGACCCCCTCGGAGAAAGAAAGCCCTCATTGCAGGGTCTTGAAAGAGAGATGACGAAAAGGTTCCACGAGCCTCTGTGTGACGCTCCCATTGAGGAGTGCAACCCCAAGGCAACTGTATTAAGGTTGAAAAGAAACCTTCAAGGGTGGGTGCTATAATCCTTCTCTCTCTCTCTCCCCCCTCTCTCTCTTACTTGGGGAGTTCAGTGAACGGCAATTGCTCACAGGTGTAATTGAGGCTATCTGCTCAGGGCACTCCCTGGGGAAAGCCAAAGACCCCTCGAGCTGAGAGCTCAGTAACGGGAGCCTAATTGGGTGAACCCCCCTCCCCCTTTGTTTCCCTTTCTTTCTCTCACTTCTTGCCGAGAGTGAGGCCAGAACCCCTGTGGGAATAGGATGGGCACTTAAAAGCCGATAGGGCTCCCGCCACTTGAAGACTCCCGTGACGGGATTAGGGGGTCACGGAACGGGCTAGAGGCCCCTAGGGTGCCCACCCCCATCAAGAAAATTTCTGTGCAACAAAAAAGGCACACAGTTCCATAAGCATCACACAGGCCCAATCACTCGGCCACCACCGCTCCCCATAGGACCTTTCTCGGTGGACACTCTCGGCAAACGTGCATTCCTCTGTCTGCTCACCATGGGGACTGCAATTAGCAAAACCGATGAGCCCACTCTGAAGGCTCTGAAGTACATGCTTAAAAGTAGAGGACTCGAAATCTCTGACGCCCAGGCCATCAAAGTCTGGGAGGCTTTTACCAGATTGACCCCATGGATAGATTCGGCCAACCTATTCTCGTGGGATACCTGGGATAGGGTCCAAACCCTAGCTAGAAAAAGGGAAATCCAAGACGGAGAGGAGCCACCCTTGGGGTTCTACCCCCACAAACTCCACCCTTAAGACCTGTTCGCCCCAAAAAAGGGATGGGTAAACGAGGGAGAAATCACCACCCATAACACTGAGAGGCAATGGGAACAATTCGACAATGAACGAGCCACCATAAATTCCGGGGAAAAAGAAGGAAAAACCACTCTAGCCAATAATTTATGGCCTCCCTATGGAGAGGAAGGACCTTCCCTGAAGACCCTTGGGGGACACCATCACCATTTAACCCAGACTCAATACAGGCCTTCCCCGTAAATATAAACCCTGGGGGGAACCGGCCGGGGGCCTGGTACCCTTGGGAAGCCCAAGACCTAAAAGAACTCAAGAAGGTGGTAGCAGAAGATGGCCCCAATTCTCCATGGGTGGAGACTATTCTCCAGGGTCTAGCTCATCAGCCTTGCACGACCCAAGATTGGAAAATGCCATGTAAGGCGGTACTCCCCGGTAACACCTACATTAAGTGGTGTGCCTTTTTCAAGGAGGAATGTCATGCCCAAGCGGAAAGAAACCAAGCTGCTAACCCTGTCATCCCTGTAACTTTCGGGATGTTATCTGGGACGGCAGTTCAATGGAGCATGGGACCCCAACAGGCCACTATCCCTGCTCTTTATACAGACCAGGTGCGAGTCATATGCTTAGCCACCTGGAGAAAATTAGCTGAAGGTCCCAGCGAACCCCCCATATCCAGCATTACCCCAAAAAATAACGAGGACCTCTCCACCTTCATAGATAGAGTAGAAAAAAGCATGCAAAAAAAATTCCACCCAGGTCCCTTAAGAGATCAATTTGTCAAAATGCTGGTATGGGAAGGGATGAATTCTGACCACAAGGTGGCCTGTGCAAGGCAGAAAGGTCGATCCATGGAACGATGGGTAGTAGCCACCAAAGATATTGGGACACAGTACCACCAAACTCAAGCAATGGTGGCTGCGATGGAGGCTCAAACCAAGGCGATAGCTGACGCCCTCACCTCTGCCTTCAGCAGGGTGTCCATGGCCCAAGGTGCCTCCCCGAAGGAACCCTCAAAAAAAAAAACAAAACAGGCAATTGTTTTCAATGTGGAAAGGAAGGGCACTTTAAAAAGGACTGCCCCCTGGAAATAGAGGGCCACCCCCGTCCATGTTGTAAAAAGGGATACCACTGGAAAATAGATTGTAGGTCCAAATTTGATAAAGACGGGAAACCTTTAAACTAAGTGAGGGGCACTCCCCAGCCCCGTCATCCCAAGGGGAAGCCCCAAGCCCTCCTCCTGGCGTATGCCAGCCTGAGGTTACTGAACTCTCCCAAGAGAAGTCTAATAGATTAGAAAAGCCCTTCCCCGGGTGCAATTCTACCAGAAGGCCCCCTTACCAACTAATGGGCATTAATAAGCTCCAACCTACCAAGCAAGAGATCAAATGGACTGTCCCTATAGTACCAGAGCTGAGACCAAAAATGGATATAACAATAGGAGGAAAAAGATTTAGATGTCTAGTAGACACCGGGGCAGACAGAACTATACTGAGGCAAGAAGAGGTTCCTCCCACGTGGCCCATGGCCGAGGGACCTCAAATAGCAGGCCTTGGGGGCATTACATCCTCCAAGGAATCCTCCAATTGACTCAAATAGGAGGATCCTGATGGCTCCGAGGGCCTAGTCAAGCCCCTAATCGCCACAGGACTCAATGCCAACCTGTTAGGGCAAGACATTCTAGGGCAAGCCGACGCCTATATAACCATTGACTATCGGGGGTTTTACCAAGATTTATTAGATGAAGAAAAATATCAACAGCAATTCCAACCTCCCGGAATCCCCAACTACCGGGGGGGATCCAGAATTTGAAAAAATAAGGAAGGGAGAACCACTAACTCGATGGAAGCCTCACCCCCAATCCTAAAGGCCACTGCTCCCTCAGCGCCTCCTATCGTTTGGACGCTGGGACCCCCATATGGGTGGAGCAGTGGCCACTTCCCCTTCCCAAACTCCAGGCATTGCAATCTTTAGTAGAGGAACAACTTAAATTGGGACATATCCGGCCATCTAATAGCCCCTGGAATACCCCCGTCTTTGTTATCGAAAAGGCCTCTGGGAAATGGTGTCTCTTGCAAGACCTCAGAAAGGTTAATGAAAGAATGAAAATTCTAGGGACACCCCTAAGAGGGATGCCCTGGGTCCCTGCCATTCCTGTAGCCCTGTACCTCCTGATAATAGATACTAAAGATTGTTTCTTTTCAATACTTCTAGACCCATGAGATTATGAGAAATTTGCCTTTTCGGTCACTTCTGTTAATTATGAAGGTCCGGACAAACGATATGAATGGGTTGTCCTGCCTCAAGGGATGGCTAACAGTCCATCCTTCTGTCAACAATATGTGGCTAATCTTACTCAGCCCGTCCGACTGCTATCTAGCATCTTATTATACTTATATATGAATGATATCATTCTTAGGGCACCCGATACCACCAAGCTTGCATGGGCCTCCAAACTACTATTTGATTGTCTCGCCCGGGGGCAATTCATAATCTCTCCTGACAAAATACAGCATGTCCCGCCTTTCAAAGTCCTGGGGACCCAACTTACCCTTGGGGTGGTCTCCCCCCTTAAGCCACAGATAACTATCAAAGAAACTTATTCCTTGGTTGAGCTCCAAAGCCTTCTGGGGGAAATCAACTGGCTACGGCCCTGGATCCCCATATCCACAGGGGACCTAATACCCCTTTTTAATTTACTAAAATACAGACTCCCCTACGAAAAAATCACCCTGTCCCCGCCCCATAAACAGGTTATTAAAAGGGTTCAACAGGTTCTCGATTCTGCTCAACTTTCTCGCTACGACCCCACTCAAGAGCTTCAATTATGGATCCTGGCCTCCCCAGAGACACTCCTGTCCGTGCTAATACAAACAGACAAATCCTTACAATGGTTCCATGTCTCTCTGGGGGGAGGACCCCGAGTCTACACCTGCCTAGACAAGATGGTTGATCTAATACAAAAGGGAAGGGTCACTTCAATCAGGTGCTTTGCCCGTGAACCCGATAAGATTGTTATCCCCTACAGATTAGCTGACTTCCAATGGATCCAGAGGAACAACAACTGAATGGCCTTAGCTTTCGAAGGGTTCTTGGGAAAGATTGACTGTCACTATGGGCCTCACAAATGGGTTGCCGCCTTTTGCCGTTTACCCTGGAGGGCACCTCAATTATTTCTTTCCAAGCCATAATAGATGCCTCCAACATCTTCACACGGAGGAAAGCACAGCGCAGCCATTGTCATCTTTGAACCCTCCTCAGCCCCTACCGGCGCCCCCCAAAGACACCATTGCCCATGCCAGGGCTCAGCGCAATACAAAGAACTCTTCACCGTCATTCTGGCACTCTCTAAGGTCCCAGGTCCCTTGAATCTTTTTACCAACAGTCTCTATGTGAAAAATCTGCTCCCTGGGCTTCCCCAATCTCATATTCCGTTAGATGATAATCCTATTACCGCCCCCCCCCGCTTATGATACAGGCACGCACGCTTCTCCAGGCGAGGGATCAACCTATTTATTTACACCACCTCAGAGGCCACCAAAACCTGCCTGGGATGCTATCATTAGGAAATTTCATGGCAGATCAGCTGGCATCTACCCATGTATACACACTCCAACAGGCACAGGATCTTCACGACCTAACCCATATTAATTGGAGAAGCCTACACCAAAAGTTCCCACAAATACCTATCAAGGATCTAAAGAGGATCATACATACCTGCCAGTCCTGTATCCCATTCTTGCAGGTTCCTCCATTACAATCACCAGGGGTTAACCCTCGAGGACTAAAACCTAGCATAATATGGCAAACAGATGTTACTCACTACGCCCCTTTTGGTAAACTAAAATATATCTTTGTATCTGTAGATACATATTTCCATGCCTGCTGGGCCACCGCCCATAAAGAAGAAAAGGCATCACATGCCAAGAGTCACTTTCTCCAATGTTTTGCTACTCTGGGCCTCCCAGCCCGAGTAAAAACAGATAATGGCCATTGCTTCATAAGCAACTCTTTGCAAGATTTTTTTAAACAGTGGAACATCCAACACACTACAGGCATACCCCATAATCCTCAAGGACACGCTATAATAGAACACCAAAATAAAACTTTAAAGCTGCAACTACAAAAACAAAAAGGGGGAATAAACCCTTATCAACAGTTAGGAATAGCTCTCTTTACTCTAAATATTTTAAATTTTTCAAAAAATGAACCACTCATCCCATTCCAGAGACACTGGTCCACCAAGAGCCAAGACCAGTGATAACAGTTAGATGGAAAGATCCCCTTACAGGGTTATGGAGATGGCCAGACCCACTCTTAACATCAGGAAGAGGGTTTGGATGCGTGTTTCCCACAGGGGAAACAAGACCCACCTGGATACCAGCAAGGAATCTTAAATATCTACATGTTAACCACCAATCAGCCCAAGAACCATGAAAGTTCATGAGGCCCCCTTCTACTTTTGATCTCTTACAGATTGGCAACTAAGAGGCCTTGTCAAGGGTTAGATGAACTCTCCCCTTGCCACCTGCAAATCCCAGGATCGTCGGCCTAACTGTGACCTGCCCTCGGACCCCATAGCTGATTTCATGCGGACAACCAAATGACCATTATGTTTGTATTAGCTGCACTATTAAGTGTACTTTTGCTATAGGCCTTGCATCTGTTGCCCCAGAGGAGTGGCCTCCTGCACTCCGCTTCTCTCTGGCCCTAGGATATCTTTCCTGTTGTGGCTTACTATCGCTAGCTTATTCCTTTGTAACGACCTATCACTCTTGCTTTCTGATCCGCCCACTGGCATAACGGTTTAGTCATGATCTTCCTGTGCCTTACCCTGTTGGCACTCCCCTGGCTTTTAGACACTGCTTCCTGCCCCTGCTCAGAAATTTATAGCTATGTCCATTCCTCATACTACTTCACGACCCCTATGCCATGCACCATGAGCATCAACAACAAACAGACCAAGTCCTTACTTACTGTTAAGGTGCAAAAGATAGGGAGCCAAACGAGCAACTGCTATAAGCCAAATGGGAAAAACATATGTTTTTACCCCCGCACTCACATTGGATACTCAGATGGAGGTGGGATACAAGATACTAACAGACATAAGTAACATGCACAACAGCAATACATAAATAATATGACTACCCAACTAAAGGCGACTCCTGAACCTTACAAATGCATAGACCTACTCACTCAGCTGAGGCCTCTCCTGCACCCACCCCCTCCCCCCGACGATCTACATGTCACTCACCTGCTCAACTCCTCCTTTCAATTTTTTCAGAGTTCATAAAAAAAGCCCTCCGAGGCATGCTGGATATGCATGTCACTAACCCCCTCACCGCATATCGCAGTCCCTTTACCCGACACCTCGGTATCAGCAGGCAATTACACTCTCAAAACCAACAATACCACCGAAAGTACACAGCTTATTGGACCAGTTGCTGACGATGTCTTGTTTGCCGCCTCTTCAAATCTAACTTGCCTTCTTAATACCTCATCCTCTAATGCTTCCTATTATAACGACACCCACTCTTGCACTTCATGGGTCCCATGGAACAGTACAAGCAACTGCACCAGCCCTGGGATCTTTCTCCTCTGTGGGACCTATGCCTATTCCTGCCTCCCTCTGGACCCTACAAGGTGCATCATGGTTTTCTTAGCCCCAGGACTAATCTTCATCAATGAAGGAGATATGGATCAAATCGTTTACCATCACGAGGGGTTACCAACAAAGCCTCCTCACAGTGGACGGCGGGCTATCCTATCCTAATTGGGACTGGCATAGCTACAACCCTAAGTGCTGGGATCGGGGGTATCTCAACTTCTGCTCATTTTTATTACAAATTGTCTCAGGAACTTAATGAAGACATGGAACAAGTGGTAGAGTCCCTTGTATCCGTACAGAGACAGATTAATTCACTGGCCGCAGTAGCCCTACAAAATAGATGGGCCCTTGAACTCATCATGCGGAAAAAGGGGGAACCTGTCTCTTCTTGGGGGAAGACTGTTGTTACTTTGTTAATGAAACGGGCATAGTCCAGGGAAAGGTAAAAGAGTTAAGAGATAAAATTGAATGCTGGAAAAAGGAATTGTGAAACTGTTACAACCCCCAAGGCCTATGGCATCAATTCCTCCCCTGGCTGCTCCCCTTCCTGGGACCAATAATGATCATTGTTTTACTTCTTTTAGTTGGACCCTGCCTTGTCAACCTTTTCCAGAAGTTCCTGCAGGAGCGGATTCAGACCATTTCCCTGGAACAAGTAAAGACCATTCTCCTCGCTCAAATATGGGCGACAGACCCAAAGTGCCAAAAGGTCCCTGACGACTGTCTGCCAATAGGTTACAAGCCTAAGATGGGGGGCACTCCAGCTGCCCCAATGAGCCAATCTACTTGCCCGGGACATAAAGGCCCCAAGAACCTCAATACCCGATGGGTCTAGGACCCAATGGCGCTTGTGCAAGGCACTTTACTAGTCCTACCCCTGTCTGATACAATATGCCTGCATCCAATGCCATCCCGAAAATCGGTTATAGGCCAAGCCCCTCGCCACAAAGCCTAAGTCTGGCCAGCCCTCCGAAAGACCTTCAGCCAGGTCTTAAGCTGCTGGGACCTATACTTGACTGGGTAGCCAATGACGGGTAAGATCCCCAGAGGGGGACAACCTAAGACAGGCACAGTCACTGAGTCTCCGGCCAGGCCTGCGGGTGGCCCCCGATGGCTCCCAAGGAAGATCCCACAAATAAATAAATAAATAAGGGGGATATATAGGGCTCATGGCTGAAAAAGGACACATGGCAAAGGCGCACCCATAAAGATGGCACCTGACAGATGTCAGGAGGGCGCTGGCCCAGATAATCATAAAAAATTGTGATTGGCCCCTGAACACTTCCCCTTGCATGAACAGTGCATGGTCACCCTAGACCTCTGTTGTGATGTCAGCGCGTGATGACCTGACCTTTAATATGATTGGATCCTACCGCAGGAAGTCCCTTGCAAAACCCCCACGCTTGCCTTAATATACGGAGAGCTTGTAACAGTAAAGCGGAACTGCCTTGACAGAACCCTCGCTGCATCTGAGTGTCCTTTTCCAGGCGAGGAGGGCTGCGGGGCGGGCAGCCAGCTCACCCTTCCCCTGGGGTTTCTTCCCCACCGCTCCAGCACGGGGAGGCAAAACGGGCTCCGCATCCGAGGCCAAGGACTCGCCGACGCCTTTCTCTCCCCAACGGTGCCACTGGGGGAGAAATAAGGGGACCCTACATGTTTCATTCCAAGTAAGTTCAGCTTTGTGACTTTCTAGAGAAAACATTCTCTTATCTAATGTTTTATCCTCCTGTTAAATTCTGCAACTTAGTAAACATCTATTTAATGAAATTTCTGAAAAAAATTATAGTAGCTTTTATAAAAGTGATTTAAATATTCTTACTGACATTTTCCTACATGTGAGTGAAACAGAAGCTGCATAAGTGACTGATCACCCTTAATGGTCTCTAGTAGAATCTAGTCCTTAACATCTTGATCTCACTCTTTAGAAGTTTAAATTCTTAAAAAAAAATCCCATCGTTCTAAGACAGCTTATGTTCTATAAATATTGACTTTGGAAGGAAATCAGGCTATTCAGAGAATAATAAAGTGAATACTGGGGCTTTTCAGGTGGTGCTAGTGGTAAAGAACCCTCCTGCCAGTGCAGGAGGCATGAGACTTGGGTTTGATCCCTGGGTTGGGAAGATCCCCTGGAGGATGACATGGCGACCCATTCCAGTATTCTTGCCTGGATAATCTCATGGACAGAGGGGCCTGGTGGGCTAAGGTCCACTGAGTCGGAAAGAGTCAGACATGACTGAAACAACTTAGCACAGCACAGAACAAAGTGAATGTTGGATCATCTAATGCAGTAAAAGTAATAAAAGTATCACACTGCCTGCTGCGTCTCTCAGTCATGTCCAACTCTTTTCGACCCCATAGACTGCAGCCCAGCAGGCGCTTCTGTCCATGAGATTCTTCAGGCAAGAATACTGGAGTAGGTTGCCATGACTTCCTCCAAGAAATCTTGCCTAAATATGAATCAAATCCGCCTCTCCTCAGCTCCTGCATTGTAGGTGGATTCTTCAGAGCTGAGACACCAGGGAAGCCCAAATAAAGTATCTACATTTATTTAAAATAATAAATAGCATCATGCATAAGGAAAAGTAGGCATTTTATAAACCAAGTTGATAATCTTTATGAAGAGTTCAGTTCATAGGTATTTCCTTCTTTGTGTAATTTGACTTCTTATCCTCAAATGGTGATTGCTGATAATGCATTGATGTTCAAGAACTGCTATCTTAAAATATGAACCTGGAGAGGGAACAAGACGGCGGAGAAATAGGACAGCGAGACCACTCTCTCCCCAACAAATTCATCAATAGAACATTTGAAAGTGGAGTAAAGTGCACAAAAGAACTTCTGAATGCTGGCAGAGGACATCAGGCACCCAGAAAAGCAGCCCATTGTCTTCAAAAGGAGGTAGGAAAAAACATAAAAGATAAAAAGAGATAAAATAGAGGTAAGGATGGAGCTCTGTCCTGGGAAGGGAGGCTTTAAAAAGAGAAGATTCCGAACACCAGGAAACACTCTCACTGGCGAGTCTGTGGTGAGCCTTGGAAGCTCAGAGGGACACATAACCTGGAGGAAAAAGAAAGAAATAATCAAAACCCACAGATTACCTGCCAAACGGTAACTCCCAGGAGAGAAGCAGCGCAGACACCCGCATTCGCTATTAGCAAGCGGGGGCTGGGCAGGGAGGAGCCGACTGAACTGCTTAGAGAAAGAACTGGGCTTGAATGCCACGAGGGCAATCTGAGAGACCTGGGGATACCAAAGCAGATTGTGGGATAGCTTCCCCGCGAAAAGGCGGAAAGCCCTAACTGAAGACTCCACCAGCCCTGCTCACAAAACAAAGGACTGAGTAGAGTGAGCTGGCTGTGGTTTTCCCATCCCCCATCAATCGCCGAGACAGGCAAGGGAGTGCAGTCAGAGCCGGAAGGGGACAACCGTGGCCCCAGAAAGGCAACCAATGCCAAACTGCAGGCAGGCTTACTGCTAATCAAGACTTCTTGGGCTCTAGCCAGTTGATATCCGCCTGAGAAGGTGCCCCGGTTGTACACCCAGAAAACCGAAAGGCAGGGACCAGGGAGGCGATAAGTCACAGCAACCACACTCGCCAAACACCTGGTCACCTGAGCTGCTCAGACCGGGGAAGGCACAAAACGCAGGCCCAAGCAAGTCTGCGCCTTTGTGGAGTACCCGAAAACCTGAACTTGAGCCGCTCAGATCTGGGAAGTGCATACAACCCAGCGCAGGCCTCGGATAGTGCCCAGCAGAGCAACCTAGAGACTGTGCAGTGTAGACTGGGACAGCACACGTGCCATGAGTGGTGGCAAACCCAGAGTGGCTAGACACTCTGAGGACTCCCCACAGATGCCAAAGATATTTGTCTTCAGTGTTCCTCCCTTCCCAGAACAGGACTGAACAACTGAGCCTTAAAAAGTGTCCACCACCGCCCCCTAGTGTCAGGGCGGAAATTATACATTGAAAAGACCAGCAAACAGAAGAAGCTAAAACAGAGGGAACCACCTTGGACTGCAAGAATAACACCGAAAACCCAAGGCAAGAGGCTTAAGCCCGAATCCTTAGAACAACAGAGAACTCCTTACTCCAGGGAACATTAATCGATAGGAGTTCATCAAACGCCTCCATACCTACACTAAAACCAAGCACCACCCAAGGGTCAACAAGTTACAGATCAAGATATACCACGCAAATTCTCTAGCAACACAAGCAAATAGCCCTGAGCTTCAATATACAGGCTGCCCAAAGTCACTCTAAACCCACTGACATCTCATAACTCATTACTGGACACTTCATTGCACTCCAGAGAGAAGAAATCCAGTTCCACCCACCAGAACACAGACACAAGCATCCATAACCAGGGAACCTTGACAAGTCACCCATCCAACCCCACACACAGAGAGGAAACTACATAATTAGCAGAGGCGAGAGACGTCGGCCCCGGTGGCACAGACACAAGAGACGCCGGCCCCGGGGGCACAGACTCAAGAGATGCTGGACCCGGCAACAGACCAGGCAAAGAAGCTCAGCCGAGAGGAGCTACCCCACGCCTGAGGCCAGGGCCTGCAGCCGAGAGGAGATACCCATGTACAATAGTCGGTGGCAGTGCGGGTGCTGGGGGGCCAAGAGGAGCTACTCCAAGTTCAAGGTCAGGAGGGGTGGCCTTGAGGAGATACCCCTCGTCCAAGGTAAGGTACAGTGGCTGCACTTCGCTGGAGCGGCTGTAAAGAGATTTTCCACGACCAAGGTAAGAGAAACTCAAATAAGATGGTAGGTATTGCGAGGGGGTTTCGGAGGGCAGACATACTGAAATCATAATCACAGGAAACTAGTTGATGTGATCACATGGACCAGAGCTGAATCTGGTCCACTGGAGAACGGAATGGCAAACCACTTCAGTATACTTGCCTTGGGAACCCCATGAACAGTATCAAAGGGCAAAATGATAGGATACTGAATGAGGAATTCCCCAGGTCGGTAGGTGCCCAGTATGCTACTGGAGATCAGTGGAGAAGTAACTCTAGAAGGAGTAAAGGGATGGAACAAAAGCAAAACCAATACACAGTTGTGGATGTGACCGATGATAGAAGCAAGGTCCGGTGCTGTAAAGAGCAATATTGCATAGGAACCTGGAATGTTAGGTCCATGAATCAAGGCAAATTGGAAGTGGTCAAACAGGAGATGGCAAGAGTGAACATAGACATTCTAGGAATCAGTGAATTAAAATGGACTGGGTTGGGTGAATTTAACTCAGATGACCATTATATCTACTACTGTGGGCAGGAATCCCTCAGAAGAAATGGAGTAGCCATCATGGTCAACAAAAGAGTCCGAAATGCAGTACTTGGATGCAATCTTAAAAACGACAGAATGATTTCTGTTTGTTTCCAAGGCAAACCATTCAATATTACAGTAATCCAGGCCTATGCCCCAACCAGTAACGCTGAAGAAGCCGAAGTTGAACGGTTCTATGAAGACCTACAAGAACTTTTAGAACTAACACCGAAAAAAGATGTCCTTTTCATTACAGGGGACTGGAATGCAAAAGTAGGAAGTCAAGAAACACCTGGAGTAACAGGCAAATTTGGCCTTGGATCACGGAAAGAAGAAGGGCAAAAGCTAATAGAGTTTTGTCAAGAGAACGCACTGGTCATAGCAAACACCCTCTTCCAACAACACAAGAAAAGACTCTACACATGGACCTCAGCAGATGGTCAACATCGAAATCAGATTGATTATATTCTTTGCAGCCAAAGATGGAGAAGCTGTATACCGTTAGCAAAAACAAGACTGGTAGCTGACTTTGGCTCAGATCATGAACTCCTTATTGCCAAATTCAGACTTAAGTTGAAGAAAGTAGGGAAAACCACTAGACCATTCAGATATGACCTAAATCAAATCGCTTATGATTATACGGTGGAAGTGAGGAATAGATTTAAGGGACTAGATCTGATACATAGAGTGCCTGATGAACTCTGGACAGAGATTCGTGACATTGTAGAGGAGACAGGGACCAAGACCATCCCCATGGAAAAGAAATGCAAAAAAGCAAAATGGCTGTCTTAGGAGGCCTTACGAATAGCTGTGAAAAGAAGAGAAGCGAAAAGCAAAGGAGAAAAAGAAAGATATAAGCATCTGAATTCAGAGATCCAAAGAATGGGAAGGAGAGATAAGAAAGCCTTCCTGAGTGATCAATGCAAAGAAATAGAGGAAAAGAACAGAATAGGAAAAACAAGAGATCTCTTCAAGAAAATTAGAGATTCCAAGGGAACATTTCATGCAAAGATGGGCTTGATAAAGGACAGAAATGGTATGGACCTAACAGAAGCAGAAGACATTAAGAGGAGGTGGCAAGAATACACAGAAGAATTGTACAAAAAAGATCTTCACAACCAAGATAGTCACGATAACGTGATCACTGATCTAGAGCCAGACATCTTGGAATGTGAAGTCAAGTGGGGTTAGAAAGCATCACTACGAACAAAGCTAGTGGAGGTGATGGAATTCTAGTTGAGCTCTTTCAAGTCTTGAAAGATGATGCTGTGAAAGTGCTGCACTCAATATGCCAGCAAATTTGGAAAACTCAGCAGTGGCCACAGGACTTGAAAAGGTCAGTCTTCATTCAAATCCCAAAGAAAGGCAATGCCAAAGAATGCTCAAACTACCTCACAAGTGCACTCATCTCACATGCTAGTAAAGTCATGCTCAAAATTCTCCAAGCCAGGCTTCAGCAATATGTAAACCGTGAACTCCCATATGTTGAAGCAGATTTTAGAAAAGGCAGAGGCCCCAGAGATCAAATTGTCAACATCCGCTGGATCATGGAGAAAACAAGAGAGTTCCAGAAGAGCATCTATTTCTGCTTCATTGACTATGTCAAAGCCTTTGACTGTGTTGATCACAATAAATTGTGTAACATTCTGAAAGAGATGGGAATACCAGACCACTTGAACTGCCTCTTGAGAAACCTGTATACAGATCAGGAAGAAACAGTCAGAACTGGACATGGAACAACAGACTGGTTCCAAATAGGAAAAGGAGTATGTCAAGGCTGTATATTGTCACCTTGTTTATTTAACTTATATGCAGAGTACATCATGAGGAACGCTGGGCTGGAAGAAGCACAAGCTGGAATCAAGATTGCTGGGAGAAATATCAATAACCTCAGATATGAATATGACACCACCCTTATGGCAGAAAGTGAAGAGGAACTCAAAAGCCTCTTGATGAAAGTGAAAGAGGAGAGTGAAAAGGTTGGCTTGAAGCTCAACATTCAGGAAACGAAGATCATGGCATCTGGTCCCATCACTTCATGGGAAATAGATGGAAAAACAGTGGAAACAGTGTCAGACTTCATTTTTTGGGGGCTCCAAAATCACTGCAGATTCTGGTGGCAGTCATGAAATTAAAAGACGCTTACTCCTTGGAAGGAAAGTTATGACCAACCTTGATAATATATTAAAAAGCAGAGACATTACTTTGCCAGCAAAGGTCCGTCTAGTCAAGGCTATGGTTTTTCCCGTGGTCATGTATGGATGTGAGAGTTGGACTGTGAAGAAAGCTGATTGCCAAAGAATTGATGCTTTTGCACTGTGGTGTTGGAGAAGACTCTTGAGAGTCCCTTGTACCGCAGGGAGATCCAACCAGTCCATTCTAAGGGAGATCAATCCTGGGTGTTCATTGGAAGGACTGAAGCTGAAGCTGAAACTGCAATACTTTGGCCATCTCATGTTACAAGTTGACTCACTGGAAAAGACTCTGATGCTGGGAAACTTTGGGGACGGAAGGAAATGGGGAGGACCGAGAATGAGATGACTGGATGGCATCAACGACTCTGTGGACATGAGTTTGAGTGAGCCCCGGGAGTTGGTGATGGACAGGGAGGCCTGGCATGCTGTGATTCATGGGGTCATGGAGGGTCGACACGACTGAGCGACTGAACTGAACTAAACTGAAGAGAACTCCACAAACTTCCAGAAGAGGGCAAGGCCACCCCAAGCTAAGCAATATAAGCAAGATGAAGAGGCAGAAGAATACCCAGCAAGTAAAGGAACAAGATAAATGCCCACCAACACAAACAAAAAAGTAAGGTATAGGGAATCTACCTGATAAAGAATTTCGAATTTTGATGACGAAAATGATTCAAAATTTTGAAAGCAAAATGGAGGTACAGATAAATAACCTGGAGAAAAGGATTGAGAAGATGCAAGAAAGGTTTATTAAGGATTTAGAGGAAATAAAAAAGAGTCAATATACAATGAATAATGCAATGGATGAGATCAGAAACACTCTGGAGGGAACAATCAGTAGAATAATGGAGGCAGAAGACAGGATAAGCGAGCTAGAAGATAAAATTGTAGAAATAAATGAAACAGAGAGAAAAAAAGAAAAATGAATTAAAAGAAATGAGGACAATATTAGAGACATTTGGGACAATGTTAAGTGCCCCAACATTCCAATAATAGGAGTCCCAGAAGAAAAAGACAAAAAGAAAGACCATTAGAGAATACTTGAGGAGATAATAGTTGAAAACTTCCTTGAAATGGGGAAAGAAATAACCAAACAAGTCCACGAAACCCAGAGAGTCCCTAACAGGATAAACCCAAGGTGAAATACTCCAAGAAACATATTAATCAAATTAACAAAGATCAAACACGAAGAACAAATATTAAAAGCAGCAAGGGAAAAGAAGCAAATAACACAAAAAGGGATTCCCATAAGGATAACAGCTGATCTTTCAAAAGATACTCTTCAGGCCAGGAAGGAATGGCAAGGCATACTTAAGGTGATGAAAGAAAATAACCTACAGCCCAGATTACTGTACCCAGCAAGGATCTCATTCAAATATGAAGGAGAAATCAAAAGCTTTACAGACAAGCAAAAGCTGAGAGAATTCAGCATCACCAAACCAGCTCTCCAACAAATACTAAAGGATCTTCTCTAGACAGGAAACACAGAAAAGGTGTATAAACTCGAACCCAAAAGAATAAAGAAAATGGCAACGGGATCATACTTATCAATAATTACCTTAAACGTAAATGGGTTGAATGCCCCAACCAAAAGACAAAATGTGGCTGAATGGGTACAAAAACAAGACCCCCATATATGTTGTCTACAAGAGACCCACCTCAAAACGAAGGACACATACAGACTGAAAGTGAAGGGCTGGAAAAAGATATTCCATGGAAATAGAGACGAAAAGAAAGCAGGAGTAGCAATACTCATATCAGATAAAATAGACTTTAAAGCAAAGGCTGTGAAAAGAGACAAAGAAGGAAACTACATACTGATCAAAGGATAAATCCAAGAAGAAGATATAACAATTATAAACATTTATGCACCCAACATAGAAGCACCACGATATGTAAGACTATTACTAACAAGTATGAAAGGGGAAATTAACAACAACGCAATAATAGTGGGAGATTTTAATACCCCAATAACACCTATGGATAGATCAACTAAACAGAAAATTAACAAGGAAACACAAACTTTAAATGATACAATAGACCAGTTAGACCTAATAGATCTCTATAGAACATTTCATGCCAAAATAATGAATTTCACCTTTTTCTCAAGCGCACACGGAACATTTTCCAGGATAGATCACATCCTGGGCCATAAATCTAGCCTTGGTAAATTCAAAAAAATTGAAATCATTTCAAGCATCTTTTCGGACCACAATGCAGTAAGATTAGATCTCAATTAGGGTAGAAAAACTATTAAAAATGCCAACATATGGAGGCTGAACAGCACGCTGCTGAATAACGAACAAATCATAGAAGAAATCAAAAGAGAAATCAAAATATGCATAGAAATGAATGAAAATGAAAACACGACAACCTAAAACCTCTGGGACACTCTAAAAGCAGGGCTAACGGGAAGGTTAATAGCAATACAGGCACACCTCAAGAAACAAACAAAAAAATCAACTAAATAACCTAACTCTACACCTAAAGAAACTAGAAAAGGAAGAAATGAAGAACACCAGGGTTAGTATAAGGAAAGAAATGTTAAAAATTAGGGCAGAAATAAATGCAAAAGAAACAAAAGAGACCATAGCAAAAATCAAGAAAGACAAAAGCTGGTTCTGTGAGAGGTAAATAAAATTGACAAACCGCTAGCTGGATTCATCAAGAAACAAAGGGAGAAAAACCAAATCAATAAAATTAGAAATGAAAGTGGAGAGATCACAACAGACAACACAGAAATACAAAGGATCATTAGAGAATACTACCAGCAATTATATGGCAATAAAATGTACAACTTGGAAGAAATGGACAAATTCTTAGAAAAATACAACTTTCCAAAACTGAACCAGAAACAAATAGAAAATCTCAACAGACCCATCACAAGCACGGAAATAGAAGCTGTAATCAAAAATATTCCAGCAAACAAAATCCCAGGTCCAGATGGCTTCACAGCTGAATTCTACAAAAAAATTTAGAGAAGAGCTAACACCTATTCTACTCAAACTCTTCCAGAAAATTGTTGAGGAAGGGAAACTTCCAAACTCATTCTATGAGGCCACCATCATCCTAATCCCAAAACCTGGTAAAGATCCCACAAAAAAAGAAAACTACAGGCCAATATCACTGATGAACATAGATGCAAAAATCCTTAACAAAATTCTAGCAATCAGAATCCAAAAACACATTAAGGAGATCATAAATCATGACCAAGTGGGTTTTATCCCAGGAATGCAAGGATTCTTCAATATCCGCAAATCAATCAGTGTAATACACCACATTAACAAACTGAAAAATAAAAACCATATGATCATCTCAATAGATGCAGAGAAAGCCTTCCAGAAAATTCAACATCCATTTGTAATAAAAACCCTCCAGAAGGTGGGAATAGAAGGACCATACCTCAACATAATAAAAGCTATATACGACAAACCCACAGCAAACATTATCCTCAATGGTGAAAAACTGAAAGCATTTCCCCTAAAGTCAGGAACAAGACAAGGGTGCCCACTCTCACCACAACTATTCAACATAATTCTGGAAGTTTTGGCCACAGCAATCAGAGCAAAAAAAAGACATAAAAGGAATCCAAATTGGAAAAGAAGAAGTAAAACTTTCACTGTTCGCTGAGGACATGATCCTCTACACAGAAAACCCTAAAAACTCTACCAGAAAACTACTAGAGCTAATCAATGAATATAGTAAATTTGCAGGATATAAAATCAACACACATAAATCCCTTGCATTCCTATACACTAATAATGAGAAAATAGAAAGAGAAATTAAGGCAACTATTCCATTCACTGTTGCAATGAGAAGAATAAAAACACTTAGGAATATATCTACCTAAGGAAACAAAAGACTTGTACATAGAAAACTATAAAACACTAGTGATAGTAATCAAAGAGGACACTAATAGATGGAGAAATATACCGTGTTCATGGATTGGAAGAATAAATATTGTAAAAATGAGTATACTACCCAAAGTAATTTATACATTCAATGCAATCCCTATCAAGATACCAACGATATTTTTCACAGAGCTAGAACAAATAATCTCACAATTCCTATGGAAATACAAAAAGCCTCGAATAGTCAAAGCAATCTTGAGGAAGAAGAATGGAACTGGGGGAATCAACCTGCTGGACTTCAGGCTCTACTACAAAGCCATAGTCATCAAGACAGTATGGTACTGACATAAATACAGTAATGTAGATCAATGGAACAAAATAGAAAGCCCAGAGATAAATCCACGCACCTATCGACACCTTATCTTTGAAAAGGGAGGCAAGAATATAAAATGGGGAAAAGACGGTCTCTTTAACTTTGGTGCTGGGAAAACTGGTCAGCCACTTGTAAAAGAATGAAACTAGAACACTTCCTAACACCATACACCAAAATAAAATAAAAATGGATTAGAGAGCTAAATGTAAGACCAGAAACTATAAAACTCCTAGCGGAGTACATAGGAAAAACACTCTCCGACATAAATCACAGCAGGATCCTCCATGACCCACCTCCCAGAATATTGGAAATAAAAGCAAAATTAAACATATGGGACCTAATTAAAATCAAAAACTTCTGCACAGCAAAGGAAACTATAAGCAAGGTGAAAAAACAGCCTTCAGAATGGGAGAAAATAATAGCAAATGAAACAACAGACGAAGAATTGATCTCCAAAATATACAAGCAGCTCCTGAAGCACAATTCCAGAAAAATAAACGACCCAATCAAAAAATGGGCCAAAGAACTAAACAGACATTTCTCCAAAAAAGGCATACAGATGGCTAACAAACACATGAAAAAATGCTCAACATCCCTCATAATCAGAGAAATGCAAATCAAAACCACAATGAGATACCATTTCACACCAGTCAGAATGGCTGCTATCCAAAAGTCTACATGCAATAAATGCTGGAGAGGGTGTGGAGAGAAAGGAACCCTCTTACACTGTTGGTGGGAATGCAAACTAGTACAGCCACTATGGGGAACAGTGTGGAGATTCCTTAAAAAACTGGAAATAGAACTGCCATATGATCCAGTAATCATACTCCTTGGCATACACACCGAGGAAACCAGAATTGAAAGAGACACACGTACTCCAATGTTCATTGCAGCACTCTTTATAATAGCCTGGACATGAAAGCAACCTAGATGTGCATCTGCAGACGAATGGATAAGAAAGTTTTGGTACATATACACAATGGAGTATTACTCAGCCGTTAAAAAGAATGCATTTGATTCAGTTCTAATGAGGTCGATGAAACTGGAGCCCATTATACATAGTGAAGTAAGCCAGAAAGAAAAACACCAATACAGTATACTAACACATATATATGGAATTTAGAAAGATGGACATGATAACCCTGTATACGAGACAGCAAAATAGACACAGATGTGTAGAACAGTCTTTGTGACTCCGTGGGAGAGTGTGAGGGTAGGATGATTTGGGAGAATGGCATTGAAACATGTATATTATCATATGTGAAATAAATCGCCATTTTTGGGTCAATGCATGATACAGGATGCTCGGTGCTGGTGTGCGTGGATGACCCAGAGGGAGGATAAGGAGTGGAGGGAGGTGGGAGGGGGGTTCCGAAAGGGGAACTCATATACACCCGGGGCAGATTCATGTCAATGTATGGCAAAACCAACCAATATAATATTGTAAAATAACTAGCCTCCAAAAAAATAAAAATAAAAAATATATATGAACCTGATCATACACTAAGTTATTTGTATTTCAAAGAAAATAGTGTGATAAATAAAACCATTTGGATATGTAATGTTTGTGCATATTTTGAATCCAAATAACCAAATTTATTTTTTTTTCAAACTTATCCTTGACAAGAACATTGTAGAATGTAGGAATGTGCATTTCCCCCCATTTTTCTCCTTTAGTCTTAGCCATTGTCAGGAAGAGCAGCCGACAGGGAAAGTGTGGACTAGAGTAGATCTATTTTCACGTACACATATCAGTGTGCACAGGGGGAATGAAGACAATGTTCATAGGACTGTACCCTATGATAGTGGACAGTGGATGTTGCTGTTGCTGCTAAGTCGATTCAGTCGTGTCCGAGTCTATGCGACCCCACAGATGGAAACCACCAGGCTCCCCCATCCCTGGGATTCTCCAGGCAAGAACAGCGGAGTGGGTTGCCATTTCCTTCTCATATGACTAAATCAAATAATCATAATAAAAAACATAAGAAAATACATCAGTCCAAAAACTCAGTTATAAATTTGTAATATAGATAGATTGAAAGATACAATTCTATTTTTATCTTAGAGTATAACTGCTATTCATTTTATGAATAAATAATTATATTATTAGATTTTCAGAAATGTCTATCTAAATCCCAAAGCCTTCAAAAATATTTTCAGTGCAACCTTAAAAATATGAATTAGGAAATAAGTAAAATTGAGAACCAGTCACATTTTTAAATAAGATTATTTTGTTAAATGGGAAAATGATGTAAAATTTAAGGAGGAACATCTAGGGTAGAGTAGGGTCATTCTTTTCAGAATGCAAAACCTCTTCCTGGGATATTTGAAGATGAATTTATAGAAACTGCAAAGACACAGAATAGCAAAAACTCTCTGAGATAAAGCTGTGAATTTGCAAGAAATCAAGTGCTCCCAAGACTCAGCATCATGGGAGTCCTGTGGAGTTTCTTGCTGTCCCCATGATAGAGACTCACCTGTGTATCAAATGCCACTATACTATAGGAACAGTCTTCAAGGAAATCTAGCCAGCAATATGGGCTTTGTTCTTGATATATCTTAATACCTGTCCCTTTCAAAATTCTGCAACAATCCCTGCCTTACTTGGAAAACACGATCCATTAATTGAACTTATTTCTGGAGATTGATCCCCTTTTTCAATTTCTGAGCCTGAGTTGTTGTCCTGTCTTCTTGCCACTCACAGCCATTTCATCCCCTAGGAGATTAAGGTGGGAGATTATGTCCACACCTCCATCTAGTACCTGAGGGCCAGTGACTGTGCAGTGGTGTTCCTTGGTACCTACTATGTGTCTCACTGGTTAGAGTTTTGAATGCTTCTAATTCTTAGGTTCAGAAGCACAAATAATAGAGGCTTATTTCTACTCTGTTTTGAGTCTCTGAAGACAATCTTCCCTATCTCTCACATTTTATTTTTCCATTTTGGACTGAAGACAGTGTTCATGAGTCTTATTTCTCTGTGCTGGCTTGCATTTTCCTATTATAGAGCTGTTTTAAAAAGCCAGCCCCTGACCACCTGGTGTTATACTCCACCTGAATTGTTGTTGGTTCTCTCCTATTTCCTGGCATATATCATAGTTAAGGGACAGGCTAAAAGAAACACTGAAAAGAAAAACTGGGCTTTTCTTGTATTTGGATAATGTGCTCATTAGACAATGGTGCATTATTCAGTCAAACATCAAGGAAAGCAATATGAATAAATTATTGGTTCAAGAAAAAATAATTGTAAAATATTATTATTTTAAAATTGTAAAATACTATTACTAAAGATACAAAAACATCACGATATTGTAAAGTAGCTATCCTCCAATTAAAATAAATAAATGGAATAAAAAATAAAGGAATTCAATTTTCAAGTTGATGTTAAAAGACATTTTGAAATATGCCAATTAATGAAAAAATATGTATGTGTATATATATATATACACATACATATACACATATATATACACATACATTATATATAAACTGAATCACTTTGCTCTACACCAAAAACATGGTAAATCAGCTATACTTCAATTATAAAAAGAAAAAGAAAGCCAGGAAAAATAATCTAAAAATGAGCCAAATTAATAGCTTACAGAATGAAAATTTTTTTTTCCCCCTTGAAAATGAAAGTGAAAGTGAAGTTGCTCAGTCCTGTCTGACTCTTTGCAACCCCAAGGACTGTAGCCTACCAGGCTCCTCTGTCCATGGAATTTTCCAGGCAATAGTACTAGAGTGGATTACCATTTCCTTCTCCAGGGGATCTTCCTGACCCAGGGATTGAACCCGGGTCTCCTGCATTGTAGACAGATGCTTTACCTAATGAAGATTTTGGTGGCAAATATTGAAAATAAAATGCTTCTTTTCATACAAAAAGCTCTTAATATTTTGCTTTAACATATTTGATGAAAAAATATACCAGTCAATTTGTTGGGTGAAGTTAGCCATGTATACCATAAAGTAATTGTTCTGATACTTTCACATTTACATGTTGCTTGTTTTAAAATTGAATTCAACCAAATAAATACTCTTAATCAGTAATAGCCCAGAGAAATAACCCTAGGCAAACAGCTGAGTATAGAGATTCATTGACATAAATTTCAGGCCGGAATAACAGTGATGGTGATGACAATAATCTTGGTGGTGGCAGGGTGTAACCCAACAACTGAATGCTCATTAAGGGTCAGCCACTGTATACTGTGACTAAATAGTTTAAACCTGGCAATTACCTTGTAAGATAAGAATGAATTTTCCCATTCTCCTGAGGCAAAACTGAAGTGGTTACACAGTGCTTAGGTCATTTCTCCAAGGTTAGAGAGCTGGATGGCACATCCAATAATTTCAGGAATGAAACATCTAAAGTGGTGCATTTATGGTTTCACATAGTCAAAGGAGAGAATGTGGAAGGAACACAGGAGTGAAATTGAAATGTGTCCAACATGAAGGCAGGAGGAAGCAAGGTAACTTCTTTTCCTGGGGAGGGAGCCCACAATGGGGGTAGTGGGTAATAGATGGAAGTGCAGAAGTCTGGCCAGAGCCCCACAAGATGCTTCTGTGGGAAATAGAGAAGGTATTTTGCTCAGAGAACATATAGGTCAGGGCAAGGATACACTTTGACTGTGTGGGTCACAACAAATTGTGAAATATTCTTGAAGAGATGGGAGTAAAAAAACACCTTACCTGCCTCCTAACAAACCTGCTTGAAGTACAAGAAGCAACAGTTAGAACTAGACATGGACCAGCAAACCAGCTCTAAATTGGCAAAGGAATACATCAAGGCTGTATATTGTCCCCCTGATTACTTAATTTATATTCAGAGAACATCATACTAAATATTGGGCTGGATGACTCACAAGCTGGAATCAACATTGCTGGGAGAAATATCAATAACCTCAGATATGCAGATGATACACTTCAATGGCAGAAAGTAAAGAGGAAATAGAGTCTCTTGATGAAAGTGAAAGAGGAGAGTGGAAAAGCTGACTTAAAACTTGACATTCAAAAAACTAAGGTTATGGCATCTGGTCCCATCGCTTCATAGCAAATAGATGGGGAAAAAGTAGAAACAGTGACAGATTTCATTTTCTTGGGCTGCAAAATCACTGTGGACAGTGACTGCAGCCACAAAATTAAAAGACACTTGCTCCTTATAAGAAAAGCTAAGACAAACCTAGACAGTGTATTAAAAAGCAGCAAAATGACTTTGCTGACAAAGGTCTATATAGTCAAAGCTATGATTTTCCAGTAGACATGTATGGATGTGAGAGTTGAACCATAAACAAGGCTGAGCACTGAAGAACTGATGCTCTTGAACTGTAGTTCCGAAAAAGACTCTTGAGAGTTCCTTGGACAGCAAAGAGATCAAATCAGTCATTCCTAAAGGAAATCAACATTGAATATTCACTAAAGGACTGATGCTTAAGCTGAAGCTCCACTAATTTGGCCACCTGATGCAAAGAACTGACTTACTGGGAAAGACCCTGATGCTGGGAAAGACTGAGGGCAAAAGTAGAAGGGAGAGACAGAGAATAAGATGGTTGGATGGCATTAATAGACTAATGGACATGAGTTTGGACAAACTCTGGGAAATGGTGAAGGACAGTGAAGCCTAACATGCTATAGTTTATGGAGTCATGAGGAGTCGACACAACTTAGTGACTGAAAAATGAACAAAGTATATGCATTGCAGTGATTGAACTCAGCCCCTGTATTCCACTCTGGCATTCCACCTTGCTGTGGAGCTGGCAGTCAGAGGAAGGATCTTGAGGAAAGTCACTTGTCTCAGAGTCTTTGGGGAGAAGAAGAGAAGGCAGAAAAGCATCAGACAGATGGTCCTTCTTCAGGAAGGAAGTGCTGTCCCTGTGGGGAGGTGGTGAATGCAACTCCCTCAGTCTTAGAGTAGACACCATCCTTCCATAACTGGTCTGACTGGGGTGTGATATTATCCACTGGGTGAGGAAAGAGAAGGGTTGCTGGACAGGGTGAGCATGGAAGAGCCTTATGATCAACTGGAGTGTGTTACTATTTTACATATCTCTACCTCTTTTCCTACCTAAATGTCATTCTCTTTACTTATAATTTGTGTTTCTAGCTTTTGTTAGTGTCTCTACAGTTCTTTTCAACCAAACTCTAAAAACTTATCTAAGATGAATTATTCTTATGACTTTTTTTGGGATTCAAATTCAGAAGAATGACTATCTCTCAAATACGTAGATTAAGACATATATTTAAACAGTGTTTGCCATTATTGAAAGTAAGATCTTATTTTCACTGACATTAGACAAAATTCTGATTTCCTCCTATGCTAAGGTTAGCCTGAATATGAGTCATGAACTAATGTGTCTTTGCTATCACTTACAGAAGTTAGCACATTTCTAATTTTAGCAATAAAGTATTCTTAGAATAATATGATCATAAAATATTTTACAAATTTCCTTAAAATATGCACACTTTAGAAACCTAATAAAATAATAAGATGCTTATTAAATTAACAATCCAAATACAATATTTCATAATGACTTGACTATTAGCTTTGGAAAACAAATCAGTTGGGTGTAGTTTTGTTTTGAAGTGGGGGAGTCTATAACAAAAATACTAGAATGAGGCCAAAGCAATATCCTGTTGATCTCAAAGTATAATCTGTTGCTCTAATTAAATTTATGAGTTATAAATTAAAAGTTAGTACAAATAACACCAAGAGAGTTGATAATGCAAAGGAGACAATGGAAATTAGAAATATGGGGGAAATTATGAATTTTATTGGATTTAAAAAGAATGGCCCTGAGGAAGGCCATCACTTTGTTATTTATAACCATAGATGTTAATTTAGTTCAAGGAAGGAAAATATCAGTGAATTGGATCTATAGACACACACATTCAGTTGACTTGAAGTATTCAGGAATTACCTTAAATATTACTTAAGCAACAAACGGTGAATCTGCATAAAGATTTTTCCTGAAGAAACTGAAGTTGATTTCTGTAAGGATGAATATATTGAAAATATAGCTAAAGCATTAAAAACTATTGCATTTATTCTGAGAAAACATTTTTAGAATAAATGTATTTTTTTTGAATGTTCAACAAAAGCAAAAGCACTAGTACAAGTTTATTTATTTATTTTTTTATTAAGCAAATGCTAAGGCTTAGATCAGTTTCCCTACCTTCAGATTTACTTAAAATAATCTGAGCAATTTTGCAAAGAAATTCCACTTTAAGAAGTTTCAATAGAATGAATTATTAAGCCCCTCCCCTCACAAGTTGATGCATTAAATCTTAACCCCCAATATGATGGTATTTGAATGTGAGGCCTGTGAGTGGTGAATAGGTCATGGGGTAACAGGGAGGAAAGGGGGAAATCCCCCATGAATGGGATTATTGCCCTTAAACAGAAGAGATCCCAGAGAGTTGCCCAGCCCATTCCACTATGTGCTGACACTGCAATAAGGCAAGTTATCCGTGAACCAGAAAAAGAGGTCTCACCAGACCTGGAACCTGCTACAGCTTTGACCTTTGATTTCCTGTGAGACATAAATGTCTGTTGTTTAGGCACCCAGTTTATGTTCAGTTCAGTTCAGTCGCTCAGTCATGTCCGATTCTTTGTGACCCCATGAATCACAGCACGCCAGGCCTCCCCGTACATCACCAACTCCCGGAGTTCACTCAAGCTCACCTCCATCAAGCCGGTGATGCCATCCAGCCATCTCACTCTCTGTCGTCCCCTTCTCCTCCGACCCCCAATCTTTCCCAGCATCAGAGTCTTTTCCAGTGTCAACTCGTCACATGAGGTGTCCAAAGTATTGGAGTTTCAGCTTTAGCATCAGTCCCTCCAATGAACACCCAGGATTGATCTCCTTTAGAATGAACTGGTTGGATCTCTTTGCAGTCCAAGGGACTCTCAAGAGTCTTCTCCAACACCACAGTTCAAAAGCATCAATTCTTTGGCGATCAGCTTTCTTCACAGTCCAATTGTTACATTGTTTTAAAAACCTAAACAGACTAAAACAGAAGTATATGAGTTAGCATTAGATGTACCTGGTATGACCAAAATTCCAGACAACTATGGAAGTTAATTTTCCTCTATAAACAATTTAAGAAGAATGCAATTCAGGGCTGGTTTGATGCTTTTGCTCCATGAATTATGCAGGGAGCCAGGATCCTGAATTTCTTCCCACTTTCTTTTCCACCCTGCCTTGAATTGGGGCCACATTCTACCAGTTCCCTGTGGAGCTTCATCTTCATCCCCAAAGCCCAAGTAGCCCTGAGAGCACTTTCTGGAAACTGCATAGGAAATTTACCCATCTCTTTGCCACAGATAGACACAAGGAAGATTAGAAAACATAACAGCATTTTTAGTTTGATAAGCAATGAGAAATACTCAGGGAACTAAGAGATCAATGAAATAAGTATTTGGATAGTTAAACCTGTTACTCTTCTTGCCTGTAGATAAGAGTATTTTGTTTGATGGATGAGCTCTAAATTTTAAAAGTCAGAAGAGAAAGATAACTCTCCAAAATTCTCATTTAACTAATAATTGTAATATTCACAAATAAAATTTTTGAATTATAAAAATGTGAAAAAATAGCTTCAGTTTCTCTGTAAAGCTTTTTCTCTTACCTAAGGGATGAATATATTTTGAATAAATAAATTTTGCTTTATAATACTGTTTTTGAAGTTAAATTACAAACTTCAATGTTTCAATAGAATACTGGGAGGATTTAGATTATCAGATTTCGTTAGGCTATCTATGCCAAATCAAATGATGATTTGGCAAATAAAAGGTTATCCATGAGAAAGAGAAAGTAAACTAGAATTACTTTCCCCAGAATTCCTTTCCCTCCATGGACAGAGCTCAGGTTTGGCTTAAAGGGGAATTTTCAGAGATTAAGAGATAGAAGCATCAGTGACTATATTCTGAAGGTTATAATTGGATAGATGCCATGAGAGACAGATGCAGAGGGCGTCTTGTTTTGTCCTCATTTCTCTAGCACCTGCTCCAGCTCTTCTTGAGTTTGACCTGATGCTAAATGTCCAGACTAATCACCATTCTTTGAACTCAGAGAGGGACGAGCCACACCAGCTCCTTTAACAGCAGCAGAGAACACCTACTGTCCAACAAGTTTAAGTCAGTTCTTCTTTGTCAGGGCTGGAGGGTATCATCTCCAATCCTCTGTAGTTCTCTGTTTCCTCAAATTCTCCCACAGAAATACAAGCTCTAATTTCTACAATGGGCTTTTTATTCCATAATATTCCATGATAATTCTCCTTTCTCTTTCTTCCTATATTTATGCCTTACTATTTTCATGTAAAATATACTATAAAAATCTTTATGTTATGATTATAGAGATATCCATGTCATATGGGTGAAGGTAATCTCTTAGTTGAAACAGTTTCACAAGCATTGATTCTTACTACTTTTTGTGTTCAGTGAATCCAGCACAGATAACTATGTCTTATAGTAGGCAACAGAGCATAAGCTTAATAACAATGTTCCTACTTCCCATAAATCAACAAATATGTCATTTTTCTTTATTTTTTTCTTTATGTTTAAGACTAGATAATATCCAGCTGATCTACTCACTCAGTCATGCATTTTATAATACGGCATCTGGATATACATATAGAACTCAGTGATCCACTCTGTTCACTCAGGAAACTAAGCAACCTCTTAGCATCAGATCTCATTTCTCAGAGACTGTAATGATCAGAATAGCCAATGTTATACTGTGGTAACAAATGACTCAAAAACCTCAGCTCCTTTCAATGAAACATTGTTTCTCAGTCCCAGTAAGTATCTCTAACCAATCAACTGCAGCTTTGCTCTGTGTTCTGACATCCAGGCTGATGGAGAAGCCTCAGTCTGTAACAGAGGAAAAATAGCATTCATCGAGGTTTGCTAAGAAGAAAGCATTACCTGTTCTTTACATTGGCCAGAGCAAGTTGGAAGGCTATGACTTGTGTCAGTGAGATGAGAATGTATATTTTTGGTATAATGATGGACTGGAGTCTGTCTTTCTAGACATGAATTCTATGTCTCTCACTCTAATCCAGAAGGCAGAGCATTCACATCCCTCATTAAGGGTACCAAGCCAAAATTCTAATAACATCTACCATCACATTTCGGTCTTTACATTGTCTGGAGCTGTGTCCTTTTACTAGAGAGACCTATGAACTAAAACCAAGTTGGGTGCCTCACCCACTCTTTGTTCAGTGGAGTGACAAGAATAATGTAAGTGCAATAAAAGAAACTTGGAAGAAACCAGCATTCACTGTTCTGTGATCCCTCAAACCTGTTGGGCAGTATTTTGAGGAGTTCCTATTCTAAGGGTGGGAGATGTTGTTTAGGCTGTCATTGTATATTTTGTCTCCAAGTCTGCTTCTGGCCCTACCAGCATGACTATTGGTTCTACTTTTTGAGATGTCCTTCTTTTTTCACCATCTTACTTTGAGAAGGACATTGATAAAATGCCCTCCCTGGGGCCTAAGATAGACCACTCATTCTGCTCCTTGTGTTTAGAAGTTTGGAGATCTCATATTTGTTCTACATTTGGAATAGTCAAACTCTCTTTGGGACAATACTGGTGACTATTAGAATTACCACACACACACACACACACACAGATTTTATATAGTTATTTGTTTTACATATAGCCTCTGATAAACTTAAGAGCTACTTCTATCTGTCTTTTGTCTTTCACTTTATATGACATAACATTTGAAAAGCACTTAGAAATCCAATTGTGCAGTTGAGGTTATCCGTAGACACTATTTCTTACCAAATGGTCACTTGTCCTACAGATGAACATAAACAATGAATGGTGTCTCATGGCCTAGTCAGTCTGCTCACTGACATTTTTACTAATCAGCTGCTAGAAGGTGAATCAATATTCCATTAGAGCCCGCACACTGCTCTTCCTTCTGTCTACCTATCAGCAAACAACATATCTAAGCCATCTTATAAGCCATTACCAACCAGTCAACATACCTCCTTCCAGTGAACCAGTAGTAGTGCCTGGAAAAACTTTTACTTCCTGAAACTATATTTTCATATAATATAATTTCCCTCATTGCTCTTTAAGCATGTTCTATGTAATTTGACATTTTAAAGTGTATGTATGAGAAGTCACTTCAGTAGTATCCAACTCTTTATTACCCTATGGACTGTAGCTCACCAGGCTCCTCTGTCCATAGGGTTCTCCAGGCAAGAAGTACTAGAGTGGATAGCCATGCCCCCCTTCAGGGGATCTTCCCAACCCAGGGATCGAACCCACATCTCTTATATCCTCTTCATTGTCAGCAGGATTCTTTACCAGTAGCACTACCTGGGAAGAACTTTAAAGTATGTTTTAGCGACTAAATGCAACTTTCTAGGCATGCTTGGATCTCCATAGAAAGTTAAGTCGCTCAGTTGTGTCTGACTCCTTGAGACCCCATGGGCTGTAGCCTACCAGACTCCTCCGTCCATGGGATTTTCCAGGCAAGAGTACTGGAGTGGGTTGCCATTTCCTTCTCCAGGGAATCTTTCCGACCCAGGATTCGAACCCGGGTCTCCAGTATTGTAGACAGACGCTTTAACATCTGAGCCACCAGGGAAGCACTGAATCTCCATGAATGCCCTCATTTTAAATAATTTTTCTTCCTTATTTTGACGATTATGCATTCATGTTTTTTTTTTTTTTCCAGCTGCATTCCTGAACTGATTTTTAAAGAGATTATCTAAATCGCCTACTTTTTAACTACTCACTTAACATAATTGCTATGTATCCTTGCTATTAATACTAGACATGCATTTATATTTTTATCCACATGATTGATGAAATTTTGAAAAGGACATAGCCAAGGATAAGGCCAGTGGCACCTACTGGAAACCACCTTTACACGTTGACACTTATCTATTAATCTTCTCTTTGGGTTGAGTTTTTCAATCAGCTACTAATCCATCATTTTGATCTTACACTTTTCTAAATCTTGTCCACAAATGCCTAGTCTGACATGATTTGTTCCTTGTGGGTTTATATCCACCTCCTTCTCTAAGGAATCATCTTTCAACTTTAACAATGTGTTCCTTAGAAAGACAGGCATTGTTATGCTACAGGCAGTAGTAAGCAGAATCTTTGTCCAACTTTTTGAAGTATAATCATTATTTGTCAAACTTCAAACCTGTAGTACTTCTAAGTGTCACCACTTTCTTCAAATGTTTTCAAGTGTATGCTCACGAATTCATTTTCAAATTATCTGAGTAACTTGAGTACGTATCCATATGTTTTAGAAGGCATTCAAAATAGCTATGTGTGTTACTAAAATTGTCTTCACCTCTCACACATCTCAAAGTTTTTGTTTATTTTTTGTTTGCTTTTCAACTAATGCTCATTTCTATTTGTCTCCGAGAAGAACCCTAGAAATTGATCCTCATATTCTCAGTTGTTTATCAATGGAACAAACCCCAAGCCATGTGTTTTCCAGGCATTGCTGCAATTATATCTAAAACAGTCATTATTTTCCCTTGTCACCCTTATAGTCTGTTTATTTGCTGAATTTAGTTAAACTAGAAAAGTATGCACTTTTAGGGTTAGATGTCACAAAATTTTCATTAAATTTAAGAAGGAAAGACAGGTCTCATCTTGGAAAGAACAGTAAATGTGGGGTTAAATATAACCAACCCCAAAGTTTCTAGTACAACGTAATAAGACTTTTTTGACCTATAGTTTATTCTAGTAAAATTATAATTATATTCTAATATAACATGCTGTATCAATGATAAAACAGTGTAAATTGCCTTAAAGCACTGTATAAATGGAAAGTATAAGCAGCTTGTTATTGTTGTTACTTGGTAATATGTAGTTGATATAAGAAGCAAAGATAGGAAAGGAGAAATGAAAGCAGTACATTGAAAATTGAAAGAAGAAATACTTTGCATATACTGAGATTGTATGCCATTGATTTAGCCCATTATGTTATTAACATTTGGCAATAGACTATCCATCCTTCTTTAGTAATTAAAATAAGTCAATGATAAACAAGCCAAGAAGAGTCAACAGTGGCATAAACTGACAGTGAAAGTTAGAATATTTTTTATAGTGTTAATATGTCACCAGTTGGCACTTCGACAAAAATTTCAGTAAGGTTTTTCTAACATCATAAGTCACATTTAAAATACTTCTAAAGCTTCTCAAATTAAAAAAAAAATTAATTTCATTCCACTTTGCAAATATTTGTGATGTGAACTGATAATATGTTTCCTTTGATCACTGTTTTTTCAACAATTGGCATCAAATAGCCTTCACAATGAATTATGGATTTTTTGAACAGGCCAAGGGCATATCTTTATTAATTTTCTTTATGTTGATTGCTTACAGGTATGACCATGTGTAATTTAAAATCTTTAAATGTGGAGTCACAGAAATTTTACAGATGAAAGTTTTTGTTGAAACATTAAATTAGGGCTGCAAATAATTGAAAGTTCCTGTTATGCAGTGGCAAAATATCAGCGTGAGTTATTACTGACTGTGTTCAGTTTTGTGCTAGTATTGAGTGCTCAGTGTTATTGTTAAATAGTTTTTTTCTTTTAACAGCTCTATTGAGAAATAATTCATTAAATGTGCCTATGAAATCTATTTTTTTATACCTGTTCATTTATTTCTCATAGCTCTTTTTTATTTTATGCACTTTGAAAGTTGAAGGAAATCACTGTTAAAGTATTTAAATACATTTGAGACATCAGTGATACAAAATAATAATAACAATGAAGACATTAGCAACTTTAATGCACTGTTCGTTTTGCATTAATGACTAGTTTATAATTAATAATATTGAAAGAATTAGTTGTTTCTTAAGTGGAAAATGTATTTTAATTTCAAAGTCATTTAAACTATTTAAAGAGATCTTAATTTGGAAATCATTAAAAGTTAATTACTTTTTAAAAATATTGCAACTCAGTTGAATTTTAGTTCTGACATCTCTATAATTCCATTTATATCACTTATTACTTGAACTATGATACAGTGACACTTGGTCACCTCATCGTGATTATTTGACTTAACCAAATTAAAGTCTGAGCCATGGGTTTAATATATAGCAATATATATCTAAGCACCGTCAACATAATTAATAAAATTCTTCACTCAACATTAGTTATCTGTGTGAAACGTTTCCTCCAGAATAACCACTCAAATGGGTGTAAGTGAAAGTGGCTCAGTTGTGTCCGATTCTTTGTGACCCCAAAGACTGTACAGTCCATGGAATTCTAAAGGCCAGAATACTGGAGTGGATAGATGTTCCCTTCACCAGGGGTTCTTCCCAACCCAGGGATAGAACCCAGGTCTCCCTCATTGCAGGCAGATTATTATCGCTGAGCCACCAAAGCAGCTCACTCAAATGAGTAGTCCGTAGTGAATGTCTATCATTTTTCTATTTAAGTACAGCAAGAATGAAACATCTAGTGACAGTCTTGTGTATGTGTGTGTGTGTGTGTGTGCACATTCATGCTTGTGTGTCCCTTAGCTTAGGCCAAGTTTTGAATAAATGTGCTTATTTATATCTATTCTGGATACTTGTGGGGAGGGGTGGGGGACTTACCAGGCCTGTACACCTTTTCTCCCTCCTCAGAAAATAAATGTAGAAGGAAAATTATCTTGCATATTTCTTCCTCTCTCAGCCCTCCCAAGAGATGGACAAGGTTGATGAAGATGAAGATTGATGAGAAGAAGGAGGGACCCTGGGAATTCTCTTTTAGAAAATTTGACATCCCTTCCCACATGGAAATGACCTGTCTGTTCAGCTGGCATTTGTCCTAGATGTAGTATTAATAATATAAAAGTTGTTTGGCTGGATATCTAAGCCCCACTGTCCAACTAGTTGTAATTTTAATTAAGCTGACACCTTGTTCTATTTTAACGATTCCTATACCTTACTTTCTACTTGATTCCAAGCTAATAGAAGAGAGAGAAGTGTAAGTATTTGAGATTTCTAAATCTCATTATTTGACAAAGATATGTCTTCTCTCTTCTTTGTATCTCTTATATTAAAATTTTCTGATTGAGGTCTGGGTATATAATCTTATAAATCCCCACTAGAAACTTATTTACAAGAGCATTTGGGTAGAAAACAATCTTTCCACTACTGCCATGCCATTATTGAGTACTCAGTGCCATCTTCTTCTTTTTTGTTTGTTTTAAACAGCTCTTTTGGGAAATGATTCATTTAATGTATGATCTGCACATAAAAGTATGTGATTCCCTGTATAACATGTATATGTCAGTATATTTACAGTTGTGCAACCATAACTATAATCTTATTTAGAAAATTTTCATCATCCCTCCCCTGAAAATCTTCATACCTACTAGCAGGCATGCCCCATCACTCTCTAACTCATTTCACAGTCCAGATCTAGGAAAAAAAAATAAAATCTAATATACTTTCCATATCTATTGACTTGCTAATTCTGGCCATTTCATAGAAATGGAGTCATGTTTCAAGTCACCTTTGACATAGTGTATATCAGTACTTTATATCTACATTTTTATTTATCCATCTATCAACTGGTGGATGTTTGAGTTGTCTTATTTTTTTGCCTACTAAGTAACACTGTATGAACATTCACACACAAGCCTTTGTGGGGCATGTTTTCTCACTTCTCTAGGACAGATAACTAGGAGTGGAATTGCTATGTCATATTGTAATCCCATTTCATCTTTTGAGGAACTGACAAATTTCTTTCCAAAGAAGCTGCAATGTTTTACATCTTCATGAGTAACATAGAAGAGTTCTGGTTTCTTTACATATTCTTCAACATTTATTATTTTCTGTCTTATATTATAGTCATCTTTGTATTTATGAAGTGATATCGCATGGTTTTGACTTGAATTTCCCTAATGATGTCTAACATCTTCTTAAATGCTTATTGGTCATTTTTGTATCTGCTTTCAAGAAATATCTGATGAGATTCTTTAATCAACTTATATTTTTCTTTACATTTTAATTACTTAGTTGTAAGAGTTTATATATTGTCCAAATGCAGGTCTCTTATCAAATATAAAATTTGCAAATACAGGTAATACATGAATAATTTTCTTTCTCATTTTTTTAAATTTATTTATTTTAATTGGAGGCTAATTACTTTACATTATTTTATTGGTTTTGCTGTGCATTGACATGAATCTTCCCCGGGTGTCCATATGTTCCCCATCTTGAACCCCCTCCCACCTCCCTCCCCATCTCATCCCTCTGGTTCATCCCTGAACACCAGACAGCAAAAGAGACACAGATGTATAGAACAGTCTTTTGGACTCTGTGGGAGAGGGCGAGGGTGGGATGATTTGGGAGAATGTCATTGAAACATATATATTATCATATGTGAAACAAATCGCCAGTCCAAGTTCATTCTCATTTTAAAAGTTGATTGTTTAAACAAAAAATTGTGACATATGTAGAAATATAAATTTATTAACTGCATAACATACGTAGAAATAAAATAGGACAAAAGATAGAGAGATAGAATAAAAGTATAAAGTTTGTTTCTCACACTACAGGTGAAATTGTATATTTGTTGAAGAAACACTATCATAAGTTAAGATTTATAAAAATACCAGAAATTTTTCTAAAAATATCCTTCAAATAGTGCCACAATAGAGGACCAATGGAATTATTAAAAATAAATCAATTTTATGCAAAAAAGGCAAGAAAAGCAAAAAAAAAAAAAAAAAAAGGATGCAATTACATGATGTACTTGATTTACTTTAAAATACTTATCCAAACATTATGGAGGTGGGAGAGAGGGGAGATAAATGAGGCAAGATGAAGCAAGTACAGTAGTGTATTGAGTTTTGATGTCTGGCTGATTATGTGGTGAAAGTTTAATGCTGTCTCTATTTTTGGGTGTGTTCATTTTTTTTAAATAAAATGCTTAAAAAACTTAATTGCGCTTTTTGGGTCCCCCCCTTTGCGATTCCACAAATTAAAACTACTTCTCAAAATCTAAAGTAAATTCCCACAGATGTAGGGGAGGTGAGGAAGCACAGCTGGAACTCTTGGATTTCTGGTGATGGTACAGAACTGGGGACATTATGACCCCAAGCCATCTCTCAGTGATAACAGCAACAATTTCCTCCAACTTTGAGCACTGTTCCCAGAGGCCGGAGGGAAACCCTGGGCACATGCCATTTTCTGTGAGGACTGAAGAAAAAGGAGCTGCACACTATGGCATTGTGGTTTCAGAGTGAAAGCCTCCTCAAATAAGGAGGTGGCAGCCTGAGCTAAAGCTGGCTCTCAAAAAGGCCAGGCAGAGCCAGCGATCAAATGACTCCTGTGAGTATCTTACATTGGACTTTACTCACTAAGTCTGAGCAGAATCTTCTGTTGCTTGCAGACAAAATCTCCCAAATGATACATTTTCAGGGGCCAGTTCTAGAGGAAGCCACGTTGATTGACCAAGGGAGCCCTTGAAATCCTTGTTCTGTAAGTCATTGATGTTTGCAGAAGAGGGAATGCAGCGTGTTGACTCCTTTTTCTGCAATTTATAAGCAACGGTTTTTGTTTTATTGTTTTGTTTTTAACTGCAGCTCTCCCATGTCCCTTCTATGCTGCCTTGTGAATGTGCTTGCAGTGGTAGTTAAATGTATTGCTTGCTTTAATTGCCAGACCACAAGAGGTAGCATGTGGAATTAAAGACTGCCTAGCACAGAGAGGGAAAATACATACACATTCACATACATTAAAGTTGCTTTTTTATGAACAGGAGACGTTTGAGATTTCATGTTGGGAAAAGGGATGCAGGTCAGTCTTGATAGCACTGTCTCTGTGTGTCTCTCTATCTCTTACCACAGAGGTAGCCAGGAAATGATAACCGATCTATCAGAAAACCGTCTCCCCAAGCAGAGCAACAAGGATTGACACATGCCTTGAAAAAGGCCATTTGAAAATATTTTACTGGGAGCTTCAAGAAATTTGGAGATAAGATCCCTCTTTTGTAAGAATTTTTGATCTGATAGAATATGAGCCTTTGAAGCATGGTGGTCATGCTACCGCGTCTGCTCTGGAGAAAACGTCTTAGATCAGGAGAAAGAATGGATGTCTCTCACATAGAAATGTCTGTTGCCACCATTTCTGAATTCAAACTGTATCTGGGTGTTTTGTTTCATTTTATGGCTTACTGCCATTTATACTAATTGTTACTTACCAGAATTTAACATGTGAATTATACAGGCATTTTCAGGAAAGGTCTGGGGAAGAGATTGTGTAACGAGGACATCAGACAAACTCATGTGTAGAAGTAAGAGTGTGGGGCTGAAATGTTTGGAGGTTGAAAGTGGGATCCTTCCCTCTCTATATTCCTTTCAGTTTTCAGTATGTCCATGTCCAGTATTAGGATCCCAGCTAGAAGACTGGGGACACTGACCAGGTCAAAGTAAATACTCATAGATACTCACATGTAGGCTTCCCATGATGACTGGATTTCTCTCTCATGCTTTGATTTGTCAGCCTTATGAAGATCTGCCTTCACCTCCCATCAGCTTCACACATACTGCACTCTTTAAATACGAATAGATAAGAATTCACAAACATTTAAGGAAATACACTAATTTCAAAGAGTGTCCTCTGAAAGAAAGAAGGGAAGAGAAAGAGATTGAGGTGTTGCTCAGATATACAAAGATAAAATAAATCACTGAGGATGAACTAGGAATCAAATTAACACAAAAAGGTAGGATGCCAGCACTGGAAGCCAGTAGACAATGAATTCATTCTTTTAAAATTTTAAGGGAAAATTTTTTTTTGAATTATCAGTCAAGAGTGAGGTTAGAATTTTAAGACACATTAGGGCTCAACAAGTTGGAGCCTCATTTATCTTCCTCACCAAGCCTTGGAAAGACTGAAGTAGATTAACCTGAAGATAGAACTGGGAGGAAGATCCTGCAAAAAGAATAACAGAGGTGCTTTGCAGCAGGGAAGAGGGCAGGCTGCCCCACAGAAGTGCAAGAGGAACCAAGGGAGAAGTTTCCCAAGAAACAGAGAATGTACACTCCCACCTTAAGAGGAGGTTTACTATATATTTGAAGGTGAATGAATCAAAGAGCTACACCTATGGGGAATTCAAGTCAGATTTTAAAACATGTGAATGTTATATCCAAGAGAAATCAATGTACAAAAAAAGAGATAAAATATTGTCACCAAGACTCTTGTTTCAGAATCATTTCCTTGCCCTTTCCTTGAACAGAAACCAACCACTCTTATCTAAGTTCTAGAAGAGAGCTGCAAAGATAAAGAAACTACGACAGGTTAGAACCAGCTCCACCAAAGGTGGCAGATTTTACTTTCTATGGAACTTGGACCTCATTACATGCTCATTGTAATATATTAGCCAAATGGCACACCCCTCAAACAGTTGACAGTTGCCATGACAACAACTGCAAAAGCTCACACAAAGACGGAAAAAGAGAGCTGCATCAGTTCCAGGTCTGAACCACACACTTGCTCTCAGATAAATAATGAATATTTCTCCCACACTTTCCAAATCCCTCCCTTTTACCTCAATCCTCCTACACATTTGGCATCTCTGCCTGAACTGGGCTGTGAAGTTGGTTTGTATACTGGGTTCACACTTCCCCATTCTTTGGCCATTGAATAAAGCTAGAGCTGTTTCATTCCCAGCATTGGTTTCATTCTAAGCTGTGCAAATTTGATGGGTAAAAAAACCTCTTTGGCTGAGACAAGGAGTGTGAACCTGAGATAGTACCCCATTTCAGGTCCAGTTGTCTGGAGAAGGCAATGGCACCCCACTCCAGTACTCTTGCCTAGAAAATCCCATGGATGGAGGAGCCTGGTAGGCTGCAGTCCATGGGGTCGCTAAGGATCGGAAACGACTGAGCGACTTCACTTTCACTTTTCACCTTCACACATTGGAGAAGGAAATGGCAACCCACTCCAGTGTTCTTGTCTGGAGAATCCCAGGGACGGGGGAGCCTGGTGGGCTTCCGTCTTTGGGGTCACACAGAGTCGAACAGACTGAAGTGACTTAGCAGCAGCAGTGACCAATTGTCCGCATACAAAGTGACCGCTGAAATGCTAAAGTTATACAACAGGAAAGAATTGTACATATAAAATGAAGTATAATAGAACCATACCTTTATTTTCCAGGGAAAATCATTAATTGACAATATTTACAATCTACTAATCTAGCAATGGAAAGAAAGTTATGACCAACCTAGATAGCATATTAAAAAGCAGAGACATTACTTTGCCAACAAAGGTCCGTCTAGTCAAGGCTATGGTATTTCCCATGATCATGTATGGATGTGAGAGTTGTACTGTGAAGAAAGCTGATCGCCAAAGAATTGATGCTTTTGAACTGTGGTTCTGGAGAAGACTCTTGAGATTCCCTTGGACTGCAAGGAGATCCAACCAGTCCATTCTAAAGGAGATCAGTCCTGGGTGTTCATTGGAAGGACTGATGCTAAAGCTGAAGCTCCAATACTTTGGCCACCTCATGCGAAGAGTTAACTCACTGGAAAAGACTCTGATGATAGGAGGGATTGGGGGTGGGAGGAGACGGGGATTACAGAGATTGAGATGGCTGGATGGCATCACCGACTGGACGGACATGAGTTTGAGTGAACTCTGGGAGTTGTGATGGACAGGGAGGCTTGGCGTGCTGTGATTCATGGGGTCGCAAAGAGTCGGACACGACTGAGCGAATGAAATGAACTGAACTGAAGCAGCTGAACACATTTGTACTCACATGATGATGAGAGAAATATATGGCAGTGAATGTTGCTAATTTCCAATTACAGCAACTAGAATTTGGCAAAATAATTAATAAGAATAGAAAATTAAGAAGAAGCTAAGAAGGAGTTAATTTGGGAAATTTATTAAATGGATTAGAAAAATTTTAGACCTCTGAAGTTAGTGAGTAGAAATTTTGAAAATTAATATCAGATTAGCAGAACATTTCCTTTGGCAACACAAATGAAGAAGTCTTTTGTGACTAGATTACAAATGAAATGAATGAATGAGTATTGTAGAATGAATAAAGTCTTTGGGGAGAATATATAGGTTTAAGCATACTGCAAAACACATGTTTGGCTGCTCACTGCTCAAAAGCCAATAGTTGAAAGGAACATGCTAGTAGAGAGGAAAGATGCTTTAATCAGAAAATCCAGTAATCTGGGGAAAAGGTGGACTGATGTCCCCAGACCAGTTCTTCTCAGCCAATGCAAATTTTAAAGGGAAAATATGGGAAGAATATCAGGGAATCATCAAGGCAGAAGAGTGTGTTATACATCATTCTTCACTGAGTGCAGACTAATTGACTGATTCTCTCTTCAGATGTTTTCTTGCATGCATGATCTGCCTGCAGGATTCTTTAGGAGGCTGTTGGGGGTAATGGGAGATTATCAGCGGAGAGTCGGACACAACTGAGTGACTGAACTGAACTGAACAACTTATTTATTCTTTAGCCACTTATTAATTCATGCTTAATTGTTTTTATCTAGGGAAAAATTTAGACGAGGCATGGTGTACATTCAGAAGAGTCAGGAGTTAGGTTAAATTGCTTAGTGATCTCATTCCTGTGATTAGATAATTTTCAGGTTAGAAAAGAAATAGGCAAACAAGAAGAGAGACAAAGGCAGCTTTCAGGCTGAGGTGGAGGATGTATCTATAACAACAGCAACATTTAATGTGGGTAGGGGCACCACCTAAGAAATCTGAGAGTGGTTATAAAAAAGAAAGATAAGAAGATGGTGTCAAAGGAGTCAAGAGGAATGAATAATGACAATTCTCACCTCTTATGTCTGGGAAGGCAACAGGCACCTTAAGATAATTAGTATACATTTGTGTGGAGGAAGGTGGATTAGTGGGGGATCGGCCCTAACAGATGACATGGAGATATCACATAGACAGACACTTTGGAATCATCACTGTGGAATCATTAATAGTAGCGTTGTCAGTGGTGGGGTGCATGCACCAGGCAAACTGCAGAGAAGAAAAAAAAGAAAGTGAAGAGCCATGGATTCTTCTGAAGCAAGCCTGATTAGTCTAATTGAATAAAACCATAAAAGAGTAGAATGAAAATAGGCGACCAAGAGACCAAGTGTTAGTCGCTAAGTTGTGTCTGACTCTGTGACTCCATTGACTGTAGACCACAAGGTTCCTCTGTCCATGGGATTCTGCATGCAAGAATACTGGAGTGGGTTGCCATTCCTTTCTCTAGGGGATCTTTCACACTTAGGAATCAAACCTGTGTCTCCTACATTGCAGGCAGAAAGTAAGAGGGAAGTGTTCAATTCTTACTCCAATGAAAATATTCCAATTAAATCTGATTGTCTTATTGTAAATTATGAGAAGTTTACATACTAAAAATGTATGTGAAAATCCAGTATAAAAAATCAGTAAAACATGTATGTTTGCTAATAAAACGGGAACATGTAACTTTTATATATTTAGAAGAGAAGTCTTCTATATGACACCACTGGGATGAACAAGTCTTTTCCTTCTACATGAATTACAACTGCTTGCACCTCCTGGGCAGAGAGTACAAAAGCAGTGGCTTCATGACAAAGAAAATTAACACACAATCTCTGTCGATATTTTTGACCAACAAATGCAGAAGGCAACAAATAAGGAAAAGAGTCTGTTTGGATTCTTAAGGACTGCGATTCAGAAATCACTGAATTGAATAGAAACTCAAAGATGCTGTTAGCAAAACAGAAGATGAGGAGTTGGAAAAGAACTGGAGGAAGAGAGTTCAGAGAAGTTGCACAGATTACTTTTTACAGATCTATGATATACACCTGCAGGCATTCAACCAGGTTTATCAGTGGCTGTTGCTAATCTGTGGTCTCTGCGGCATTAAAAACAAAACAAAACAAACAAACAAACAAAAAAAACAAGTTCCAAGTGGTCCCAGGATGTCTGGGTCAAGCTTACACTGCATCCTGGGTTAGCATGAGAAATTTTCCTGATTTTTGCCCAAATCCATTTTAGCTTCCTCGACCTGAGTGTCTCCCTTTTGTGATTCATGGTCCACAGCATCAGAAAGTATGGTCTGATCATATCTATCAAACATATAGGTATGTGCTTGCATGCTTAGTTGGGTCTGACTCTTTGCAAGATTAATGGACTCACTTGCCATTTGCTCCACCAGGGGATCTTCCCTACCCAGGGACTGAACCCACATCTCTTGTGCCTTCAGATAACTGGTACTTGAAAAGATTAAATATTCATAGAAATTGATACAATGAATAAATCAAGTAGAACCCTAAACCTCATTGTTTTATAGTTAATGTCCTTACTCAAAAGATTTTGGCAGATATTCAAAATACAACCATACAGTAAAAGCAGATTTTTCAAAACAAGAAAGCGTTTAGCAAATAAACTCAAAATTGTACAGTTGATAACGTTTAAAGACCATGGATCAAAAAAGAAAAGAATAGGCCACTTATGCACAAAATTTCTGCTTAATTTTTAGCTCCCAACTTGAGTTGTGAAAGCTGAAATCAGTAACCAAGTTCTCAGTTCTGACAATAATAAAGACATGATTCCCCTCAAGGAAATCAGTCTTTAGATGAAAGACTAGTACACTAATGTAATCAAATGAAAAAATTAATCCAAATTTGTAAAGAGGAAAAATGTTTTGTATAAGATTTTAAACATATATGGCTAGGAAAGATACAGTTAAACAAATGTCCTTACAGTAACATAATAGGAATAATGCTTTCACAAATGATTATGACAGGAAGGGGTATTGATGTGAGATTTCAATTAATAATTAACTGTGAGCTCATTAAAGGGACTTAACAGTAAACTTGAGGCCAGGGGCGGCATCTGAGAGGGGCTACCACATATCCAAGTGGCGGCGGCTGTGTGGGTGCAGAAGGGCCGAGAGCAGCTATTCCATATTCAAGGTCAGGAGGGTGGCCGTGAGGAGATACCCCTCGTCCAAGGTAAGGAGCAGTGGCTGCACTATGCTGAAGCAGCTGTGAAGAGATACCCCACTACCAAGGTAAGAGAAACCCAAATAAGACAGTAGGTATTGAGAGAGGGCATCAGAGGGCAGACACACTGAAATCATAATCACAGAAAACTAGTCAATCAGATCACATGGACCACAGCCTTGTCTAACTCAATGAAACTAAGCCATGCCGTGTGGGGACACCCAAGACGGGCGGGTCATGGTGGAGAGGTATGACAGAATGTGGTCCACTGGAGAAGGAAATGGAAAACACTTGAGTATACTTGCCTTGAGAACCCAATGAACACTATGAAAAGGCAAAATGATAGGATACTCAATGAGGAATTCGCCAGGTCGGTAGGTGCCCAATATGTAACTGGAGATCAGGGGAGAAATAACTCCAGAAAGAACGAAGGTATGGAGCCAAAGCAAAAACAATACCCAGTTGTGGATGTGACCGGTGATAGAAGCAAGGTCCAATGCTGTAAAGAGCAATACTGCATAGGAACCTGGAATGTAGGTCCATGAATCGAGGCAAATTGGAAGTGGTCAAACAGGAGATGGCAAGAGTGAACGTCAACATTCTAGGAATCAGCGAACTAAAGTGGATGGTAATGGGTGAATTTAACTCAGATGACCATTATATCTACTACTATGGGCAGGAATCCCTTAGAAGAAATGGAGTAGCCATTATGGTCAACAGAAGAGTCCGAAATGCAGTACATGGATGTAATCTTAAAAATGACAGAATCATCTCTGTTCATTTCCAAAGCAAACCATTCAATATTACAGTAATCCAAGCCTATGCCTCAACCAGTTATGCTGAAGAAGATGAAATTTAAAGGTTCTATGAAGACCTACAAGACCTTTTAGAACTAACACCCAAAAAAGATGTCCTTTTTATTATAGGGGACTGGAATGGAAGTCAAGAAACACCTGGAGTCACAGGCAAATTTGGCCTTGGAGCAGGGAATGAAGCAGGGCAAAGGCTAATAGAGTTTTACCAAGAGAACGCACTGGTCAAAGCAAACACCCTCTTCCAACAACACAAGAGAAGACTCTACACATGGACATCACCAGATTGTCAACACCGAAATCAGATTGATTCTGTTCTTTGCAGCCAAAGATGGAGAAGCTCTATACAGTTAGTAAAAACAAGACCAGGAGCTGACTGTGGCTCACATCATGAACTCCTTATTGCCAAATTCATGCTTAAATTAAAGAAAGTAGGGAAAACCACTAGACCATTCAGATATGACCTAAATCAAATCCCTTATGACTATACAGTGAAAGTGAGAAATAGATTTAAGGGACTAGATCTGATAGAGAGAGTGCCTGATGAATTATGGATTGAGATTCATGACATTGTACAGGAGACAGGGATCAAGATCATCCCCATGGAAAAGAAATGCAGAAAAACAAAATTGCTGTCTGAGGAGGCCTTATAAATAGCTGTGAAAAGAAGAGAAGCGAAAAGCAAAGGAGAAAAGGAAAGATATAAGCATCTGAATGCAGAGTTCCAAAGAATAGCAATGAGAGATAAGAAAGCCTTCCTCAGTGATCAATGTAAAGAAATAGAGGAAAATAATAGAATAGGAAAGACAAGAGATCTCTTCAAGAAAATTAGAGATTTCAAGGGAACATTTCATGCAAAGATGGGCTCGATAAAGGACAGAAATTGTATGGACCTAACAGAACCAGAAGATATTAAGAAGCGGTGGCAGGAATACAAAGTAGAACTGTACAAAAAAGATCTTCACGACCAAGATAATCACGATGGTGTACTCACTCAACTAGAGCCAGACATCTTGGAATGTGAAGTCAAGTGGGCCTTAGAAAGCATCACTACGAACAAAGCTAGTGGAGGTGATGGAATTTGAGTTGAGCTATTTTAAATACTGAAAGATTCTGTGAAAGTGCTGCACTCAATATGACAGCAAATTTGGAAAACTCAACAATGGCCACAGGACTGGAAAAGATCAGTTTTCATTCCAATCCCAAAGATAGGCAATGCCAAAGAATCCTCAAACTACCGCACAATTGCACTCATCTCACACGCTAGTAAAGTCATGCTCAAAATTCTCCAAGCCAGGCTTCAGCAATATGTAAACCGTGAACTCCCAGATGTTGAAGCAGGTTTTAGAAAAGGCAGAGGCACCAGAGATCAAATTGATAACATCTGCTGGATCATGGAAAAAGCAAGAGAGTTCCAGAAAAATATATATTTCTGCTTTATCGACTATGCCAAAGCCTTTGACTGTGTGGATCACAACAAACTGTGGAAAATTCTGAAAGAGATGGGAATCCCAGACCACCTGACCTGCCTCCTGAGGAACCTGTATGCAGGTCAGGAAGCAACAGTTAAAATTGAACATGGAACAACAGACTGGTTCCAAATAGGAAAAAGAGTACCTCAAGGTTGTATGTTGTCATCCTGCTTATTTAACTTCTATGCAGGGTACATCATGAGGAATGCTGAGCTGGAAGAAGCACAAGCTGGAATCAAGATTGCAGGGAGAAATATCCATAACCTCAGATATGCAGATGACATCACCCTTATGGCAGAAAGTGAAGAGGAACTCAAAAGTCACTTGATGAAAGTGAAAGAGGAGAGTGAAAATGTTGGCTTGAAGCACAACATTCACAAAACTAAGATCATGGCATCTGGTCCCATCACTTCTTGGGAAATAGATGGAAAAACAGTGGAAACAGTGTCAGACTTTATTTTTTTGGGCTCCAAAATCACTGCGGATGCTGATTGCAGCCATGAAATTAAAAGACGCTTACTCCTTGGAAGGAAAGTTATGACCATCATAGATGACATATTAAAAAGCAAAGACCTTTCTTTGCCAACCAAGTTCCATCTAGTCAAGGCCATGGTTTTTCCCGTGGTCATGTATGGTTGTGAGAGTTGGACTGTGAAGAAAGCTGATCGCCGAAGAATTGATGTTTTTGAACTGTGGTGTTGGAGAAGTCTTTTGAGAGTCCCTTGGTCTGCAAGGGGATCCAACCAGTCCATTCTAAAGGAGATCAATCCTAGGTGTTCATTGGAAGGACTGATGCTAAACCTGAAACTCCAATACTTTCGCCATCTCATGGGATGAGTTGACTCACTGGAAAAGGCTCTGATGCTGGGAGGGATTGTGGGCAGGAGAAGAAGGGGATGACAGAGAATGAGATGGCTGGATGACATCAGCGACTCGATGGACATGAGTTTGAGTGAACTCTAGGAGTTGGTGATGGCTAGGGAAGCCTGGCGTGCTGTGACTCATGGGATCGCAAAAAGCAGGACACGACCGAGCGAGTGAACTGTGTTCACCTAACCGTGTTTCCCACGTTTGTACCTAGTACATCTGCTAACAGTAACCTTCTTACTGTTTCCTAATACTTATCACAAAACTGAAAGTGTGTATTTGTACAGTAATTCGATTAAAATCTATTAATAGTATTGACAGAGTATTTTCCTTGGGGTCGTGCATTTCCTCAGAAATTTTCAGCAGAGCCTGTTATTGTCTTTTATCCCACCTAAGTTCACAAAGATGTGTGTTGGTAGAGAGTGAAGAGCCTTGGGAAAAAGATAGTGCCTTTCCTGAACCAGGGGGCAGGCCTAAAGTGACTATCTAAACACTGGACTTTTCTGGTGACTCAGTAGTATAGAATCCTCCTGCCAATCGGGAAACTCAGGTTCAATCCCTGGGTCAGGAAGATCCTCTGAAGATGGAAATGGTAATCTACTCCATTATTAGTACCTGGGAAATCCCTGGAAGGCTACAGTCCAGTTCAGTTCACTTCAGTTGCTCAGTCATGTCCGACTCTTTGCTACCCCATGGATTGCAGCATCCCAGGCCTCCCTGTCCATCACCAACTCCTAGAGTTTATTCAAACTCATGTCCATTGAGTCGGTGATGACATCCAATCATCCCATCCTCTGTCGTCCCCTTCTCCTCCTGCTTTCAATCTTTCCCAACATCAGGGTCTTTTCCAATGTGTCAGTTCTTTGCATCAGCATCAGTCTTTCCAATGAGTATTCTGGACTGATTTCCTTTAAGATGGACTGGTTGGATCTCCTTGTAGGCCAAGGGATTCTCAAGAGTCTTCTCTAGCACCACAGTTCAAAAATCATCAATTCTAAGGGGCTCAGCTTTCTTTATAGTCCAACTCTCACAACCATACATGCCTACTGGGAAAGCCATAGCTTTGACTATACAGATCTTTTTCTGCAAAGTAATGTCTCTGTTTTTAATATGTTGTCTACGTTTGTTATAGTTTTTCTTCCAAGGAGACAGGGTCTTTTAATTTCATTTCTGCAGTCACAATCTTCAGTGATTTTGGAGCCCAAGAAAACAAATTTCTCACTGTTTCTATTGTTTCCCCATCTATTTTCTGTAAAGTGATGGAACCAGATGCCATGGTCTTAGTTTTTTGAATATTGTGTTTTAGGCCAACTTTTTGAATCTCCTCTTTCACATTCATCAAGAGGAATTTCAGATCCTCTTTGCTTTTTGCCATAAGGGTGGAGTCATCTGCCTATCTGAGGTTACTGATGTTTCTTCTGGAAAACTTGATTCCAACCTGTGTTTCATCCAGCCCAGCATTTTGTATGATGTACTCTGCATATAAAGCAGGGGGACTATATACAGCCTTGCTGTACTCCTTTTCCAATTTGGAATCAGTCCATTGTTCCATGTCCAGTTCTAGTTGTTTCTTCTTGACCTACACACAGATTTCTCACGAGGCAGGTCAGCGAGTCTGGTATTCCTATGTCTTGAAGAATTTACCACAGTTGATTATAATCCACACAGTCAAAGGAGTGTAGTCAATGAAGCAGAAGTAGATGTTCTTCTGGAATTCTCTTGCTTTTTCTATGACCCAACAGATGTTGGTATTGATCCCTGGTTCCTCTGACTTTTCTAAATCCAACTTGAACATCTGGAAGTTCTTGGTTCGTGTACTGTTGAAGCCTAGCTGGGAGAATTTGGGGCATTACTTTGCTAGTGTGTGAGATGAATGCAGTTGTGTGGTAGTTTGAACATTCTTTTTCATTGTCTTTCTCTGGGATTGGGATGAAAACTGACCTTTTACAGTCCTGTGGCCACTGCTGAGTTTTCCAAATTTGCTGGCATATTGGGTGAAGCACTTTCACTCATCTTGTAGGATTTGAAACAGCTCAACTGGAATTCCATTACCTCCACTAGCTTTGTTCGTAGTGATGACTCCTAAGGCTCACTTGCCTTCACATTCCAGGATGTCTTGCTCTAGGTGAGAGATCACATCATTGAGGTTATCTGGGTCATTAAGATCTTTTTAGTATAGTTCTTCTGTATATTCTTGCCACTGCTTCTTAATATCTTCTGCTTCTGTTAAGTTCAAAGCACTTTTGTCCTTTATTGAGCCCATCTTTGCATTAAATGTTTCCTTGGTATCTCTAATATTCTTGACGACATAGCTAGTCCTTCCCATTCTATTGTTTTCCCCTGTTGATAACTTAGGAAAATTTCTTCTCTCTCCTTGCAATTCTTTGTAACTCTTCATTCTTGTAAATGTATCTTTCCTTTTCTCCTTTGCCTCTAACTTCTCCTTTGCCTTTCACTTCTCTTCTTTACTCAGCTATTTGCAAGGCCTTCTTAGACAACCACTTTACCTCTTTGCATTTCTTTTTATTGGGGATGGTTTTGATCACTGCCTCCAGTACAGTGTTATGAAACTCTGTCCACAGTTTTTCAGGCACCCTGTCTATCAGGTCTAATTATTTGAATCTATTTGTCACTTCCACTGTATAATTAATTGTAAGGGTTTTGATTTAGATCATACCTGAATGGTCTATTGCTTTTCCCTACTTTCTTCTATTTAAGTCTGAATTTGGCAATAAGGGGTTCATGATCTGAGCCACAGTCAGCTCCCAGTCTTGTTTTTGCTGACTCTTTAGAGCTTCTCTGTAGTTCCTTCTAGCTCAGCTCTAGTTCTTGCAACCATTTTACATTTAAAACACATCAGTGTCTGGATGGGCCCAGCAGAACAAGTATTCAGTGAGAAATGCTAAGTTGCTTTGGAGTCTAGTGTAAATTCTGTTTATGCTCTATCCTAGCTCTTGTGTATAATACTTCACTAGGTATTTCAAGAAAATCTGGGAGCTAATAAATAATATCTACTAATTGATAGACTTATATGGCAATAAAAAATTGACTACATAATCACACAGTCCAGAATTGAGAGCTAATTTACTATGTAATAATCTGATCCTAATACCTCATTGCACAGAGAAAAACAAATGAGCCTTAAATTTGGGATGAACCTGCACTCACAAATCTAGAGGTCCAAAATCCTAACAATTCTGACAGTCATCTAAGGGTTTTTGAGACACACTCAGATGTGGTATTAAAAAAAAAAAAGTATAAACATGGCATATCAACTTGGTTACTTAAGAACGTATGTCTATTTCTATATCTTTCCAAATCAAGATCTCTCCATGTGTTGTTAAGGTGACTAAAATGCATAAATACTTTTCAGATGAACGTGCAACCCCAAAGAAATTTTTTGCTAGTTGCATTCTACTTTAAACTAAACTCCTTGACTTGTCCTCATCATTGTCTTTTATCTTAAAGTTTACTCCAGGATCAAAAACAAAACAAAGAGAAAGAAGCTTGGTAAAGACTGACTCATTCTTGTGATTTGTTTTGCTTTGCTGAAGTTCTCTGTGTTCCACTTTACAACCTATCTTCTGTTTTCCTTTCACAGAGTCTACCCTCTACATGAGGATGTGAGTTCTAGATGGCAAACAATTAGCTAACGGTCAGAGTTTTAGAGTCACAGTAACTGAGGCTTGAGTCTTTGCTATGCTACCCATCAGTTTATAACCCCATGAAAGTTACCTAGGTTGTCCAGCCTGAGCTTTCCTGAATTTAAATAGAATAACATAATGATAGAATTTATGAAGGTTAAATAATATTATACATATAAATGGTTTGCCCAGTAAGTGACACAAAAAATAAGTAAAAGAACATATTATCATGAGAGTTCAGACCAAAGTAGGATGAGTTACACCAAGGGGACTAGGTGTCACCTTGTGGTTCTATGGATGTGAAAAGTTATTTCTAAGAACGTTTCACAGAAGAAGTTAGGGACTTCAAGTCAGTGCTAGAAATGTAATATCAGGTATCAGATGCCTGAGGTAATTACAAAGCTGGAAACATGATATAAGAAAACAAGGGAGCCAAGGAAGAATACAAGAAACAAGGCAGCCAGGAGATAGCCAGATGAGGAAGTGTCATGGAATGCACTTTGGTGTGACATAGTTTTTAAAGACAGCAAAGCCTGTGAATAAGACAGTGATGTGACCGTGCACCATGACTGAGGGTGGGTGGGCATGTGTCAGACTAAACAAGCCTGAGATAGAGTAGCACTGACTCTTGTATACTGTAGGAAACAAAAAGAAAATATTTTTTAACAGACTCTCGGTAAAGCTCAGCAGCATTATGGCATTTTAGCCTTCAAAATTCAATGCAATTCTCAACATAATTTGCTGCTTTCCAAACTACATTCCTTACAGAGCTATGATTCAACACAGGCACATCAAGGACAAACGTGAGAGCAAGGCTTCCATATATCAGAAGAGCATTTACATTGTATATTTGGAGAAAAGATGAAATATAAAGAAAAGTTTCCCACTGTTGTCTTTGATCGCATCTGTCTCCTTAACTGATAGGGCTATCTAAGTTATCATATTTATGATCAATTTATTTATACAAAAGAACGTGATATAGTCACTCTAACAACAACTTGTTGGCCTTAGGACAGTCACTCTACAACATCTCTTCCAGATTGCTGAGAGTTAAGTGATACTTATGTCACAGTTCAACATCTGTTGTGAGCATGTTTTTGCAATATAAACTTTTAGAAAACAATATACAATTATTTTAAAAAATTACTAGTCAAAAACGAGCTTTAAAATATGAAATTTAAGCTACCTTTGGTTTTGGATTTTTTTTCCTAAGCTTATTCCAAAATTTCCAATATGTCTTTAAAATATATATCTAAATGGGTGTTTTGACTGATAATCATATTTTTGTTGTAATATTTATTTTAAAAGCATGGAGACATCTTGGTATTTATCATTGTATTTTTTTTAATATTTCCAAAATATATTTAATGTAATTAAAATTCTTAAATTAATGAAAAGGTAACTCTTATTCCCCAGTGATCCAGTGGCTTAGAGTCTATGCTTCCAATGCAACAGCCCCAGGTTTGATCTTTTGTTGGGGAACCAGATAAATGCAACTCTGCGGTAGTGTGAGTATTCTTTGCCATTGCCTTTCTTTGGGATTGGAATGAAAACTGACCTTTTCAAGTCCTGTGGCCACTGCCGAGTTTTCCAAATTGGCTGGAATATTGCGTGCAACACTTTCATAGCATCATCTTTCAGGATTTGAAATAGCTCAACTGTAATTCCATTACCTCCACTATCTTTGTTTGTAGTGATGCTCTCTAAGGCCAACTTGATTTCATATTTCAGGATGTTTGGATCTAGGTGAGTGATCACACCATAGTGATTATCTGGGTCTTGAAGATCTTTGCTGTACAGTTCTTCTGTGTATTCTTCTCACCTCTTCTTAATATCTTCTGCTTCTGTTAGGTCCATACAATTTTTGTCCTTTATTGAGCCCATCTTTGCATGAAATGTTCCCTTGGTATCTCTAATTTTCTTGAAGAGATCTCTAGTCCTTCCTATTCTGTTGTTTTCCTCTATTTCTTTGCACTTATCACTGAGGAAGGCTTTCTTATCTCTCCTTGCTATTCTTTGGAACTCTGCATTCAGATGCTTATATCTTTCCTTTTCTCCTTTGCTTTTCGCTTCTCTTCTTTTCACAGCTATTTGTAAGGCCTCCTCAGACAGCCATTTTTCTTTTTTGCATTTCTTTTCCATGGGGATGATCTTGGTTCCTGTCCCCTTTACTATGACCTGAACCTCCATCCAGAGTTCATCAGGCACTCTATCTATCAGATCTAGACCCTTAAATCTATTTCTTATATCCACTGTATAATCATAAGAGATTTGATTTAGGTCATATCTGAATGATCTAGTGGTTTTCCCTACTTTCTTCAATTTAAGTCTGAATTTGGTAATAAGGAGTTCATGATCTGAGCCACAGTCACCTCCTGGTCTTATTTTTGCTAACTTTATAGAGCTTGTCCATCTTTGGCTGCAAAGAATATAAAAAACTGTGGAAAATTCTGAAAGTGATGGGAATACCAGACCACCTGACCTGCTTCTTGAGAAACCTATATGCAGGTCAGGAAGCAACAGTTAAAATTGGACATGGAACAACAGACTGGTTCCAAATAGGAAGAGGAGTACGTCAAGGCTGTATGTTGTCACCCTGTTTATTTAACTTATATGCAGAGTACATCATGAGAAACGCTGGGCTGGAAGAAGCACAAGCTGGAATCCAGATTGCTGGGAGAAATATCCATAACCTCAGATATGCAGATGACACCACCCTTATGGCAGAAAGTGAAGAGGAGCTCAAAAGCCTCTTGATGAAAGTGAAAGAAGAGAGTGAAAATGTTGGCTTGAAGCTCAACATTCAGAAAACTAAGATCATGGAATCTGTTCCCAACACTTCACGGGAAATAGATGGGGAAACAGTGGAAACAGTGTCAGACTTTATTTTGGCGGGCTCCCAAACTACTGCAGATGGTGATTGAAGCCATAAAATTAAAAGACACTTACTCCTTGGAAGGAAAGTTATGATCAACATATATAGCATATTAAAAAGCAGAGACCTTACTTTGCCAACAATGGCCCATTTAGTCAAGGCTATGGTTTTTCCACTGGTCATGTATGGATGCGACAGTTGGACTGTGATGAAGGCTGATCGCCGAAGAATTGATGCTTTTGAACTGTGGTGCTGGGAAGACACTTGAGAGTCCCTTGGACTGCAAGGAGATCCAACCAGTCCATCCTAAAGGAGATCAGTCCCGGGTGTTCATTGGAAGGACTGATGCTAAAACTGAAACTCCAATACTTTGGCCTCCTCATGCGACGAGTTGACTCAGTGGAAAAGACCCTGATGCTGGGAGGGATTGAGGGCAGGGGGAGAAGGGGACTATAGAGAATCAGATGGCTGGATGGCATCACCGATTCGATGGACATGAGTTTGAGTGAACTCCGGGAGTTGGTGATGGACAGAGAGGCCTGGCGTGCTGAGATTCAGGGGGTCACAAAGAGTCGGATACGACTGAGTCACTGAACTGAACTGGAGAACCAGATCTCACATTCTGCCACTAAGACCCAACATGTATATATTTTGGCTTCCCAGGTGGAGCAGTGGTAAAGAATTCACCTGCCAATCCAGGAGATGCAAGACACACAGATGGAACCCCTGGGTCTGGTAGATGCCCTGGAGGAGAAAATGGCTACCCAGTATTCTTGGCTGGAAAATTCCATGGACAGAGGAGCCTGGTGGGTTACAGTGTCTGGGGTTGCAAAGAGTTAGACATAACTGAGTGACTGAGCATGCACCAGTTTTTAGTTTAGTCGCTCAGTCACATCTGACTCTTTGTGACTCCACGGGTTGTAGACTACCAGGCTCCTCCGTCCCTGGGTTTTCCAAACAAGAGTACTGGGGTAGGATGCCATTTCCTTCTCCAGAGGATCTTCCTGACCAAGGGATCAAACCTGGGTTTCCCACATTTAGGCAGACACATTACAATCTGAGCCACCAGGGAAGTCGAGCATGCACCAGAGTTATACAGAAAAGATATTAATATAGTTAATTTAAGCGATTTCCTAGAACTAAGCTTGAGTCATGATAAACCTTTTTTTTTTTTTTTTTCAAAAAACTGTATAACTTAGGAAAAACTAGAATATTTTTTGAATTTCAAAAGTGGTAGAGAAGAGGAAATGAAAACCTACTGGAAAAATAATTTCAGTTTCAATGTAAGACAAACACAGAAGGACTGAAAACATATTTCCCTTTTAACCTATTTTCTGATCTTTTGAAATTTTACTAGAAATCAGGTACATTTTTGGATTAGATATATTTTTTAAATACATTTTTCCATTCTTTTGAATAATTTATAGAAACTAATTTAAAAATAAAACTAGTAAAAGCAATTCCATGTCTTAATTTTACATACAAATATTCCTTCAATCTGTTTCTTAAAATTCCACAGAAAATGATTTTTTTTTTCATTCACAGAAAAATCTAAAGGTAATAAACTTATTTACCATCAATATTAATGTCTAGAGTATGTCACTTCTCAGCTTTCCCCTAATCTCACCTACAAATTCCAGGAAAGCTGAGAACCCCATAAACCATAGCACACATCCTTAGAGACCAAAAGTCCAGGTCACAGCATCAATTATACAATATTTTCCCCAGAGATTTTGTGATATATTTATCTTGAGCCCTTAAAAATAAATGTTTAAATATGTCATTTGCTATGTTATATGTGTGACATGGAGCCATCTTATAAATCTTTTTCTTAATTGATCTTGACTTTCTTTGTCTTAGAATTTAAAATTTTAAATAGGACTGTGCTTCCCAGATGGATTTTGAGTTTCAGCTGATCGTGAGCATTTGTATTTATATTTCAGGGACTTTGATCAGATTTTAAAAAGACAATGCTCCCTATTCTGTTTACCAAACCAAACTTGGGCCCACTCACTTGTACAGACCACCTGATCTGCCTCCTGAGAAATCTGTGTGCATGTCAAGAAGCAACAGTTAGAACTGGACATGGAGCAACAGACTGTTTCCAAATCTGGAAAGGAGTACATCAAGGCTGAATATTGTCAACTTGCTTATTTAACAATATGCAGAGTACATCATGAGACATTCTGGGCTGGATGAAGCACAGCTGTAATCAATATTGCCAGGAGAAATATCAAATAGAAATATCACCTCAGATATGCAGATGACACCACCCTGATGGCAAAAAGTGAAGAAGAACTAAAGAGCCTCTTGATTCAAGTGAAAGACGAGAGTGAAAATGTTGGCTTAAAACTCAACATTCAGAAAATTTAGATCATGGCATCTGGTCCCATCACTTCATGGCAAATGAATGGGAAACAGTGAGAGACTTTATTTTGGGGGGGCTCCAAAATTACTGCAGATGGTGACTGGACTGCAGCCATGAAATTAAGACACTTGCTCCTTGGAAGAAAAGTTATGAGCAACCTAGACTGCATATTAAAAAGGAGAGACATGAGTTTGCCAACAAAGGTCTATCTAGTCTAAGTTATGGTTTTTCCAGTAGTCATGTGTAGAGTGAGGTTTGGACTATAAAGAAAGTTGAGCTCCGAAAAATTGATACTTTTGAACTGTAGTGTTGGAGAAGACTCTTGGACTACAGGAAGTCCCTTGGACTACAAGAGATCCAACCACTCCATCCTAAAGGAGATCATTCCTGGGTGTTCATTGGAAGGACTGATGCTGAAGCTGAAACTCCAATACTTTGGCCACCTGATGTGAAGAACTGACTCATTGGAAAGACCCTGATGCTGAGAAAAATTAAAGGCAGGAGGAGAAGGGGAAAACAGAGGATGAGATGGTTGGATGGCATCACAGACTTGATAGACATGAGTTTGAGTAAACTCTGGGAGTTGATGATGGACAGGGAAACCTGGCATGCTGTATTCCATGGGGTCACAAAGAATCGGATACCCCTGAGTGACTGAAATGTACCTGCACATAGTAAAGACAGTCTACTAACATTGCATTGTGGTGAAGGAAAGTACAGCTTTTATTGCAGAGTGCTAAGCAAGAAGTCCAAGCAGTTAGTACTCAAAACACCAGAATCCCTTGATGGGTGTCAGGAAGTGTTTTTAAGATAAAGTGAGGGCAGGGCATTCCAGGATTTGTGATCAGTTCGTGAACAATTATCTGGTTGGTTGATGATGAGGTAACAGGGATGTCATGAGGTTAACATTATCAATCTTCCAGTGCACAGGAGGAAAGTAACTGCAAGGACCAACTCTTTTTCACCTAGAATAACTTGCTTTTTCATGCTCCCTTCTGCTTATAAAAGTTTTTCATTTTGTACAACTCTTTGGGCCTCCTTTCTATTTGTAAGATTAGATGCTGCCAAGTTAGAATCAATTTTTGCTTAAACTCAACAATTTTAATTAGCCTCACTTTACCTTTTAATACATTAGGTTCATGTTTCCAAGATTTTTTTCAGTGGTACTCATATAGTTTGGGAAATTTTATATGTTAAAGAATGACAAAATTTGTTTTTTCCCATTTTTATGGATTTAATTTCAATATCCTTGATACTATTGCCTACCACCTTTGCTGTGTTGATTGTTCTAGCTCCCAAGTGGTGACACTTTACTTTGAAATGTTTTAGAATAGTTATTTTTATATATAACATTTAAACTATTTTATTCATATTATTAATCTCTTGTAAAATTTGATAATATCCACATTCTGAAAGGAAAGAAAAATGCAAAATCAGTATGTAAAGCAAATTGTGTCATCTTAGTTATAAATATTAGAAAAAATATTTATTCTTTAAAAACTTGCTTGTTAAGTCATTGAGAACCTGTTGCCAAACTTAGGCTCAGCTTCTTTCTGCTCAAAAGCCCATGATTCAAGAGGCAAATGTCAGTAGAAAGGAAAGGCACTTTAATCAGAAAAGTGGGCAATCAGGGGAGAAGGAGGATTCGTGTTCTGTGACCAACTTCAAAGATATTGCTCAGCCATGACAGTTTTCAAAGGGAAAAGGTGGGAAGGGAATCTTAGTGAATCATTGAGTCATCCTTCTTCACTGTGTACAAACTGACTACTTGTTTTTCAGGTGATATTTTGTCTGAATGATCTTTAGGTTTGCTAAGGAGGCTGTCAAGGGAGAGAACTAGTCATTTTTTAACTGCTTAATTATTTATTCTTGCTTCTTGCTTAAGTAAAGAATTAACAGTTTAGACAAAGCATAGCATATATTTAGGACAGCATAGTTTAGGAGTTAGGTTAAACTGCCTAATGATCTCTTTAAGGCAAGAGAGGAACAGAAATGAACAAATAGGAAAGGGGCAAAAGAGTTGCTTTTTATTCCCCACTGATAAATACCATTTAATTTCTGTGAGACTGGGGTGAGCGTTCATCTTCTGCAACTTCTTCTTGCTGATAGAGGGAGTCATATTTTCACAGTGGAAGACATCAATATGGGTCTGTAACATGTCTTTGCTGGCAATTTTAGAGGAAGCTACAATTATCTTGATTCTTACAAAAATATACATTGTTATAATTTATCATGTTAACCCTCTTCTCTTGAGGTCAATTCTTGGAATTGTGTTAGCCATAGATTTAGTGCTTCTCAAGATGGAGCACCTAATGTCATGACTTCAGTCTGGTCATCTTGCAGTTAGCTTTTTTTTCCTCTCTGGTGTTAGCTATCATATCTGTAAAACAACTCATGAATGTGCCTCAGATGATGAGTCTGACTTGATTGTCCTAATCCTTAGCTGCTCACTGAAATTAATAGCTGTAAAAGTTTGTACTTTCATTATGATTTTATATTTTCCAATATATTTAATACACTAATAAGGAAAGTTTGGCTTTTCACTATTTACTAATACTTCCTCCTAGAAGACTGGATTTCTGATGTCTTAAAATTAGGATCCAAATACAGTGAAAAGTGAAATCACTCAGTCGTGTCTGACTCTTTGTGACCCCATGGATGGTAGCCTACCAGACTCCTCAATCCATGGAACTTTCCAGGCAAGAGTACTGGAGTGGGTTGCAATTTCCTTCTCCAGGGGATCTACCCAACCCAGGGATCAAACCTGGGTCTCCCGCATTGTAGGCAGATGCTTTGCTGTCTAGCATTCCAAATACAGAATGCTAGTTAAATTTGAATTTCACATTAACAACTCTTTCTAAATTTGTAGTATATTTCAAATATTGTACCTGTCTTGTTTGTCCTAAAAACAAAACAAAAACTGTCTGCTTTTGTTTTTTTGTTAAATCTTGCAACCTTGCTTCCAAGTACATATACACTTTCTATACTTATGTGGATTTCAAAATAGACAGAAGTATATTAAGTGTGTGATAACATTTGGTTGAAAAAACTTTTTGAACAGTCAGCAATGAGGATTTATATGCCAATTTAATAAAGGATGGGGCAAGGCTGGACTACTATGAGATAAAAATAAAATTTTTAGGGACACAATTGGGTTTATAGGGGAACAAATGAAGAGCTGTAGTCTGTGGTAATGTTTAGGTCAGCTTCTGTTCTGGCTGGAAGCTTCCCCAGAGGGGATACAGCAGGTTAACTCTCCATAGGGTCTGCCTCAGTTAGGGAAGGGAATCTCTAAAAAGGCTTATTTCTTCCTCTGCTGAATCTCAAGTGTCTTAAGTTTGATGTAATCTTTACACTGTTGTAAATTCCTCCACATACAGTGACAAACCACTGTGGCTAGTGTATATTGGTACAATATTTTTAGAAGGTAATTTAGCATTACCTACATGATTTCCTATTTCCAGTAATTAAGCGTCATTGACTATGTGAAAGCCTTTGACTGTGTGGATCACAACAAACTGGGGAAAACTCTAAAAGAGATGGGAATAACAGACCACTTTACCTGTCTCCTGAGAAACTTATATGCATTTCAAGAAGCAACATTTAGAATCTTACATGGAACAATGGACTGGTTCAAGTTTGGGTAAGGAGTGCAAGGCTGTAAACTGTCACCCTGCTAATTTAAGTTCTATGAAGACTACATCATATGAAATGTCAGATTGGAAGAATCACAAGCTGGAATCAAGATTGCTGGGAGGGAAAAAAAAAAAAAAAGATTGCAGGAGAAACATCGACAACCTCAGACATGCAGATAATACCACTCTAATGGTAGAAAATGAAGAGGGACTGTAGAGCCTCTTGATGAGGGTGAAGAGGAGAGTGAAAAAAAAAAAAACTGGCTTAAAACTCAACATTCATAAAACTAAGATAATATCATCTTGTTCCATCACGAAGGGGAAAAATTGGAGTCAGTGACAGATTTTCTTTTCTTGGGCTCAAAATCACTGTAGATGTTGATCAGAGCCATGAAAGTAAAAGATGGTTGCTCCCTGGAAGGAAAGCTATGACAAACATAGACAATGTATTAAAGAGAAAAGACATTACTCTGTTGACAAAAATCCATATAATCAAAGCTATGGTTTTTCCAGTAGTTGTGTATGGACCTGAGTGAAGAAACGTGAAAGGCATCCAGTAATATCCGACTCTTTGCAATCCCATGGACTACAGCCTGTCAGGCTCCTCTGTACATGGACTTTTCCAGGCCAGAATACTATAGTGGGTACCCATTCCTTTCTTCAGGGGATCTTCCCAACCCAGGGATTGAACCCAGGTCTCCCACATTGCTATCAGATTCTTTACCATCTGAATCATCAAAGAAGCCCTAAGGATAAAAGTCCTATATATGGATGTGAGAGTTGGACCATAAAGAAGGTTAAGCATTGAAGAAATTATGCTTTCCAACTGTGGTGCTATAGAAGACTCTTGAGAGTTCCTCAGACTGCAAGGATATCAAGCCAGTCAGTTCTAAAGGAAATCGACCCTGGATATTCATTGGAAGGACTGATGCTGAAACTGAAGCTCCAATACTTTGGCCAGGTGATGGGAAGAGCTGAAATTTTGAAAAAGACCCTGATGCTTGGAAAGACTGAGGGCAGGAGAAGAAGGGGAAGACAGAGGATGAAATGGTTGGATAACATCACCGACTCAAAGGACATGAGTTTGAGCAAATTCTGGGAGATTGTGAAGGACAGGAAATCCTGGTGCGATGTAGCCCATGGGGTCTTAGAGAGTCAGACATGCCCTAGCAACTGAAAAACAACAAAATACGTGGTTTGTCATATTTACTCACTAAAGTACGTAGCTGGACTCATACTATCTGATTTCAATACTAGGTATAGAGCTTTAATGATCAAGACACCATGATATTGGTGAACAAATAGATACATAACTAAATGAAATAGAGTAGAAAGTCTAAAAATAGACTTGTACAGAAAGAATTAATCTATTTTTAATAAAAGAACAAAGACAACTTAAGAGAAAAAGAAAAATCTCTAAACAAATGGTGATAAAGCAACCATGTATTGATACCCAAGATGGTAAATTTAAATCCATATCTTACAATTTATATAAAATTGACACAAATCGTTACCTAGGTTATAAAATTATTAGAAACCATGAGAAAATATTTGTGACCTTAGGTTAGGCAACAGTTGTAAGCTGCTACATTAAGGCAAAATTCAAGAGGGAAAAACAATGATTAATTAGATTTCAAAAAATTAAACTAAAATTTTTTTGATTTGGAAAGACACCATTGAAAGAATGAGACAAAAATCCACAATCAGAGTGGCTCATATTAGATAAAAACCTTGTAACCAAAGTATTTAAAAACTTCTAAAATTTAAGAAGGACATAAACAATATTTTTAAAATTGGCAATTTGAACAGACCAAAAAAGATAGAAAGATGAAAAATAAGCATGTGCGATGGTGCTTGACATCATTAGTTACTAAGAATGTACAAATTACAACCACAAAGAAATATCTGTATGCTTTTTAGGGTAGCTAAAATGAAAATTATTTACAGTGTCACGGGAGGATAAGGATGCCAAGATCTGGAAATTTCAAGTTGCAAAAGAAAATGTTATAGCCATTTTGGAAACTATTTCTGCTATTTTTAAATGAAGTTCAGTTCACTTCAGTTCAGTTGCTCAGTCATGGCCGACACTTTGTGACCCCATGAATCACAGCACGCCAGGCCTCCCTGAACATCACCAACTCCCGGAGTTCACTCAAACTCACGTCCACCGAGGTGGTGATGCCACCCAGCCATCTCATTCTCTGTCGTCCCCTACTGCTCCTGCCCCCAATCCCTCCCAGCATCAGAGTCTTTTCCAGTGAGTCAACTCTTCACATGAGGTGGCGAAAGTATTGGAGTTTCAGCCTCAGCATCAGTCCTTCCAATGAACACCCAGGACTGATCTCCTTTAGGATGGACTGGTTGGCTCTCCTTGCAGTCCAAGGGACTCTCAAGAGTCTTTTCCAGCACCACAGTTCAAAAGCATCAATTATTCGGCGATCAGCCTTCTTCACAGTCCAACTCTCACATCCATATATGACCACGGGAAAAACCATAGCCTTGATTAGATGGGCCTTGGTTGGCAAAGTAAAGTCTCTGCTTTTTAATATGCTATCTAGGATGGTCATAACTTTCATTCCAAGAAGTAAACGTCTTTTAATTTCATGGCTGCAATCAGCATCCACAGTGATTTTGGAGCCCAAAAAAATAAAGTCTGAGACTGTTTCCACTGTTTCCCCATCTATTTCCCATGAAGTGATGGGGCCAGATGCCATGATCTTTGTTTTCTGAATGTTGAGCTTCAAGCCAACCTTTTCACTCTCCTCTTTTACTTTCATCAAGAGGCTTTTGAGTTCCTCTTCACTTTTTGCCATAAGGGTGGTGTCATCTGCATATCTGAGGTTATTTATATTTCTCCCAGCAATCTTGATTCCAGCTTGTGCTTCTTCCAGCCCAGCATTCCTCTTGATGTACTCTACATATAAGTTAAATAAGCAGGGTGACAATATACAACCTTGACATACTCCTTTTCCTCTTTGGAACCAGTCTGTTGTTCCACGTCCAGTTCTAACTGTTGCTTCCTGATCTGCATACAGGTTTCTCAACAGGCAGGTCAGGTGGTCTGGGACTCCCATCTCTTTCAGAATTTTTCACAGTTTATTGTGATCCACATAGTCAAAGGCTTTGGCATAGACAATGAAGTAGAAATACATGGTTTCTGGAACTCTCTTGCTTTCTCCATGATCCAGCGGATGTTGGCAATTTGATCTCTGGTTCCTCTGCCTTTTCTAAAACCAGCTTGAACATCTAGAAGTTCACGGTTCATGTATTGCTGAAGCCTGGCTTGGAGAATTTTGAGCATGACTTTACTAGCCTGTGAGATGAGTGCAATTGTGTGGTAGTTTGAGCATTCTTTGGCATTGCCTTTCTTTGGGATTGGAATGAAAACTGACCTTTTCCAGTCCTGTGGCCACTGCTGAGTATTCCAAATTTGCTGGCATATTGAGTGCAGCACTTTCACAGCATCATCTTTCAGGATTTGGAATAGTTCAACCTGAACTCCTTCACCTCCGCTACCTTTGTTTGTACTGATGCTTTCTAGCACCCACTTGCTTTCACATTCCAAGATGTCTGGCTCTAGGTGAGTGATCACACCATCGTGATTATCTTGGTCGTGAAGATCTTTTCTGTACAGTTTTTCTGTCCAAGGCAAAGCATTCAATATTACGGTAATCCAAGCCTATGCCCCAACCAGTAATGCTGAAGAAGCCAAAGTTGAACGGTTCTATGAAGACCTTTCAGAACTAACACCCAGAAAAGATGTTGTTTTCAAGACCTTTCAGAACTAACACCCAAAAAAGATGTCCTTTTCATTATCGGGGACTGGAATACAACGGTAGGAATTCAAGAAACACCTGGAGTAACAGGCAAAGTTGGCCTTTGAGCACAGAATGAAGCAAGGCAAAGGCTAATGGAGTTTTGCCAAGAGAACGCACTGGTCATAGCAAACACCCTCTTCCAGCAACACAAGAGAAGTCTCTACACATGTTTTTGCTCTATACAGTTAGCAAAAACAAAATCAGGAGCTGACTGTGGCTCAGATCATGAACACCTTAATGCCATATTCAGACTTAAATTGAAGAAAGTAGGGAAAGCCACTTGACCATTTGGATATTTGACATGGTATTGATTCCATATGTCTGACTCGTGAGGACCAAAAAGAACTAATTTTACTCTATTTTCATGAAAGCAAAATTATAATTTTATGAATGAGTATATGGGAGTTAAATATTTATATCATTAAGAAATTTTGGTCAATTTCAATTCTTTGGAAAAAAGTGGGAGCATTGTAAGAATGCACAGCCCACCAAACTGTACCCATGATGAGCACTGCAATGTTTTCAAATGTTTCCAGATTGTTTTTCTGTTTGACACCAAGAATATCTTTTGAGTGCTCCCCAAAGCATAGGATAAAGGATTAGATATACTTCCTATGGTTCAAACAGTTTACTCCATAAAAGGGAGATTAAAGACAAGTTCTGTTTATTGCTTTTTACTTTTTTAATGATGAGAAGAGAAAATGTCTTCTAATGGTGAGTCCTTTTCTAAAACAAGGTAATGAAGTGGAATAAAGGAAACCACACTTACTATTGATATTTTTCACGTGTTGAATATCCTGAATTTTCTGTAATGTTCATCAATTACTCTTACAGACATAAAATGTACACATTTAGTATCACAAAATAATACTTCTATGTAAAATAAGAAACAGTACTTAGTTTCGAATATTATTATTAATAAGACGTGTGAAAATGAAATTTCTGAGCCTTTAAGCACATCTTCCCTCAATACTTAACACTGAATCCCACACACATTTATCCTTCATTTGTTTTGTAATCTATCATATCACTCAAAATTTTACTTGATAACAGTATATAATGATACATATCTCAAATCATAGTTTTTATAGTTTTATGTAAATATACTAGCTTATTTTTTACCTCTAAAAACTTTTAGCAATTTTTCCTGTATCAGTATGGCAAAATGTCTTCAAAATTAAAAAGCTGAATTTAGCATGTATTCAGAAAGAATGAAAAGCAATTTGAAAAACTTAATTTCATTTAGGAAAGTAAAATGTGAATTTTTTCCGTAAGTTGTAACACTGTCAAACTGACATTGAGAAAGCTGTCTGGTCTGTTCTGCCTTCAAGGACCAAGTACTGTACAGTATTGTCCTCAGATCAAAGTGGATGTCCTCATTATAAAATTAGAGTATGATCAATTATTGCTCTACTTTTACTCATGATTCAAAATTTTAGCAAATATAAATTAAACAATAATAATTTTCACCTCTAGAAATAAGTATTTTCTTCTAATCAGTGTGTAAAATTAAGTTTCACAAGTTATATGGATGTTTATGATAAATAAGACTGTATTCAGGAAATGACCATTAAAGAAAAGCAAAGTACAACAAAAAACAGCTTGATTTCATTGATCTTTTATATTATTTTATCTTTATTTTATTTCCACTGTGATTTGTATTATTTCCTTTCTCACTTGGTGCTTTGTTTGCTTTTTAAAAAAAAATTTAGATAATAGGTTGGGTTGTTTATTTGAGGTTTTTCTCATTACTCTAGGTAGGCTTGTATCATTATAAACTTCCCTCTTAAAACTGCTTTTGTTATGTCTCACAGATTTTTTTAAAGTTGCATGTCTGTCTTGAGAATATTTTACAATTTCCTCTTTGATTTGTTTATTGACCCACTTTTTTTTTTTTAATATCATGTTGTTTACTCTCCATGTGTTTGCATTTTTTCCATTTTTCTCCCTGTAATTGCTTTCCAGTTTTGTAAATTTGTGGTAGGAAAAGCTACTTAACATAATTTCTATCCTGCTAAATTTATTTAGACTTGTTTTGTGGACAAGCATGTGATATATTATAGAGAAAATCATATGTGCACTTGAAAAGAGCATATATTCTAGATGTAGAGAAAAAAAATGTATGAACATCAAGGGAGGAAAGGGGGGTTGGGATGAATTGGGAGATTGGAATATATATATTGCTGTGTTTAAAATAGATAACTAATGTGAACTTCCTATATAGCACAGGGCACTTTACTCAATACTCTGTGGTGACAAAAAGGAGATACATGTATTGTATTGCTGAATCATTTTGTTGTCCAGCAGAAACTAACATAATAGTATAAAGCAACTAAACTCCAATTAAAAAAGAAAAGTATATGCTTCTGTTTTGGGGTGTAATGTTCTACAGATACCTATTAAGTCCAACCAGTCAAATGTATCACCTAAGGCCACTGTTTCCTTATTGATTTTCTTTCTGAATGATCTGTCAACTGATATAATTGGAGGGTTGAAGTGCATTATTAATATTGTATGATTGTCAGTTTCTCCCTTTGGGTCTGTTAATATTTCCTTTATATATCTAGGTGCTGTTATCTTCACAAATGTTACATCCTCTTTTTGTAGCAATCTTTTTATCATGATATTAATATCAATCCCTTCTTTGTCTTTTGTTATACACTTTCTTTTAAAGCCTTTTCCTTTATGATTATTGCTATCCACACTGTCTTTTCATTTCTACTTGCCTGAAATATCTTTTTCCATCCTTTCATTTCTGACCTTTGTTGCTGCTGCTACTAAGTCGCATTAGTTGTGTCCGACTCACTGTGACCCCACAGATGGCAGCCCACCAGGCTCCTCTGTCCCTGGGATTCTCCAGGCAAGAATACTGGAGTGGGTTGCAATTTCCTTCACATGCATGCTAATACGCATCAGTCGTGTCCGACTCTGTGCGACCCCAGAGACAGCAGCTCACCAGGCTCCCCTGTCCACGAAATTTTCTAGGCAAGAATAATGGAGTGGGTTGCCATTTCCTTCTCCATCTGACCAGTGTATTTAACTCTAAAGTGAGTCTCTTGTAGGCAGCATGAAATGAAGTGAAGTGAAGTCGCTCAGTCGTGTCCGACTCTGAGGCCCCATGAGCTGTAGCCTACCAGATACCTCCGTCCATAGGATTTTCCAGGCAAGAGTGCTGGAGTGGGTTGCCATTTCATTCTCCGGGAGATCTTCCCAACCCAGAGTTCAAACCCAGGTCTCCCTCATTGTAGGCAAACACTTTACCATCTGAGCCACCAGGGAAGTCACTATTCGAGAACAAATCCTAGGCTTTGACAGAGCTCAGTTCACATTTTCAAAACGTGAAAAACTCGGGTGTACAAAGATTAAGATATACATGAACTGAAAACAGTGGACTTTATTACAGACAGCATAGACATGTTTTTTTTTTTTAATCCAACCGGCTACCCTATGTCTTTTAATTAAAGCATTTGGTAAATTGACAATTAAAGTAATAATTGAGATGTATACACTATTGCCGTGTTATTACTTGTTTTACATTTGTTTCTATAGCTCTTTTCTTCTTTTTGTTTCTTCCTTTGTAGTTTGATGATTTGACTTAGTGTTTTGCTTGTTTTTCTTTCTCTCTTTTTCTTTATATCTTATAGGATTTGATTTGTAGTTACCACGGAGTTCACATATATTAACCTGTAGCTATAGCTACTTGTTTTAAACTAGTGGTAATTTAAATTCAAATATGCTTTAAAAGACCTATAATTTTGACTCCCCTTCCCAATGTTCTGTGGTTTTGATGTCATATTTTACAGCTTCACATTTATTCTTTCTTTGTTTAACAATAGCTATAGTTGATTTTTACAATTTTATTTTTAAAATTTTGTACTGCTTATTTATTGATCCAAAGAATATACTATATATTTATCTTGTGAGATTTTTCATTTTTCATAAAATCTTTTTTTCTTTTTTTTGGTAACTTTTTTTTTTCTTTTTTATTTAAATCAGACCCTTTAACATTTCTTGTAAGATTGGTTTAGTTTTTATGAATCCTTTAATTTTTTCTTGTCTGAGAAGCTTTTCATCTCTCTTTTAATTCTGAATGATAGTTTTGCTGAGCATAGCATCCTAGGTTGTAAGTTTTTCCCTTTTAGTACTTTAAATAAATTATGCCACTCCCTTCAGCCCTGCAAAATTTCTGTTGAAAAACCAGTGGATAGCTTGTGGGGGGTTCCCTTGTACATGACTCTGTTTTTTCCTGCTGACTTTAAAATTACCTCTTTAACTTTCACCATTCTAAGTATGATGTGTCTTAGTGTGGGTCTCTTTGGGTTCATCTTGGTTGGAACTTTCTGTACATCCTGTTCTTGGATATGTTTTTTCAGCTTTAGGAAGTTTCTGGTCTTAATTTTAAAAATATATATTTTTGTCCCCTTTTCTTCTCTCTTCTCATTCTGTGACCCCTATAATGTGGAGATTAGTAGGCTTGATGTTGTCCTAATGGTCCATAACTATCCTCATATTTTTAAAATTTATTTCATATTTTTGCTGTTCCAGTTGAGTAATTTCCACTATTCTTACCTCCAGGTCATTTATGAATTTTTCTGTATAATCTAGACTCTTATTTTTACAATAATTTTTAATTGAAAGATAATTATTTTACAATATTGTGTTGGTTTCTTCCATACATCAACATGAATCAGCCATAGGTATAAATATGTCCTTCCCTCTTGACACTCCCTACCACATTCCGACCCATCCCACCCCTCTAGGTTGTCACAGATCACCATTTGAGTTTCTTGAGTTGCACAACAAATTCCCTCTGGTTAACTGTTTGACATATGGTAGTACACATGTTTCCATGTTACTCTCTCCATTCTCCCCATTGTCTCCTCCCCACCGCTATGTCCACATGTCCACAAGTCTGTCTCTGTGTATCCATCACTGCCCTGCAAATAGGTGCTTCAATACCATATTTCTAGTTTCGATATACATGCATTAATATATAATATTTGCTTTACTCTGACTTAATTTGCTCTGTATAAAACGGTTTAGGTTCATCCGCCTTATTAGACCTGACTCAAATGTGTTCATTTTTATGGCTGAGTAATATTCCATTAGATATGCACCACAGATTCTTTTTCCATTCATCTGCCAATGGACATCTAGGTTGTGTCCATGTCCTAGCTATTGTAAATGGTACTGCAATGAACATTGAGATGCATGTGTCTTTTTCAATTAAGGTTTTCTCAGAGTATATGCCCAGTAGTGGGATTGTTGGGTCATAAAGTAATTTTATTCCTAGTTTTTAAAGGAATCTCCATACAGTTCTCCATAGTGGCTATATCAATTTAAATTCCTAACAATGGTGCAAGAAGATTTCTTTTTATCCACATCCTCTCCAGCATGTATTGTTTGCAGATTTTTTGATGATGGCCATTCTGACTGGTGTGAGGTGGTACCTCATTGTAGTTTTGAGTGCATTTCTCTAATAATGAGGGATGTTGAGCATCATTCCATGTGTTTATTGGCCATCCATATATCTTCTCTTGAGAAGCATATGCCCATTTTCTAATAGTGTTGTTTTACTGATATTGAGCTACATAAGCTGCTTATATATTTTGGCGATTAATCCTTTGTGAGTTGTTCTTTTTGCAATTATTCTCTCCCATTCTGAGGGCTGTCTTTTCATTTTGCTTATCATTTCATTTGCTGTGCAAAGTTTTTAAGTTTAATTAGGTCCCACTTGTTTATTTTTGTTTTTATTTTCATTACTCTAGAAGGTGGTTCATAGAGGATCTTGCTATGATTTATCTCATAGTGTTCTACCTTTCTTTCCTCTAAGAGTTGTTTATTTTTTGGTCTTAGAGTTAGGTATTTATTCTATTTTAAGTTTATCTTTGTGTATGGTGTTTGGATGTGTTCTAATTTCAGTCTTTTACATGTAGCTGTCCAGTTTCCCCAGTACCTCTTGTTGAAGAGGCAATTTTTTCTCCATTGTATGTTCGTTCCTGCTTTGTCAAAGATATGGTGCCTGTAGGTGCATGGGCTTATCTCTGGGCTTTCTATTTTGTTCCATTGGTCTATATTTATCTTTTTGTGCCAGAACCATGCAGTCTTAATGATTATAACTTTGTAGTATATTCTGAAGTCAGAAATGTTGATTCCTTCAGTTCTAAACTTCCTTCTCAATATTACTTTGGCTATTGAGGGTCTTTTGTGTTTCCAAACAAATTGTGATTTTTTTTCTAGTTCTGCAAAAAATGCCATTGATAATTTGATAGGGATTGCATTGAATCTGTAGATTGTATTTGGAAGTATAGTCATTTTCACAATATTGATTATTCCAACCCAAGGACATGGAATATCTCTCCATCTGTTTATGGCATCTTTGATTTCTTTCATCAGTGTCTTATAGTTTTCTGTATATATCTCTTTGATTTCCTTAGATAGGTTTATTCCTAAGTATTTTATTCTTTTTGTTGCAATTGTAAATGAAATTTATTCCTTCATTTCTGTTTCTGATTTTTCATTTTTAGTGTATAGGAATGCAAGTGATTTCTGTGTACTGATTTTGTATTCTGAAGCTTTACTGAATTCACTAATTAGCTCTAGTAATTTCCTGATAGTATCTATCTATAGGGTGTCCTAAGTACAGTATCATGTGTTCTGCAAACAGTGAGAGTTTTACTTCTTTTCTAGTCTGAATTTCTTATTATTTCCTTTTCTTCTCTGATTGTCTTAGGTAGGACTTCCAACTTCCAATTGTAGCGTGCACCTTTGTCTTGTTCCTGATTTCAGAGAAAATGCTTTAAGTTTTTCACCATTGAGAATCATGTTTTCTATGGATTTACCATATATGACCTTTGTTATGTTGAGGTAATTTCCTTCTTGGCCCATTTTTGAAGAGTTGTTGTCATAAATGGGTGTTTAATTTTGTCAAAATATTTTTTTGCATCTACTGAGATTATCATATGGATTTTACCTTTCAAGTTCAACCTTCCAAAACCAAACCAGGAAGAATTAGAAATCTTGAATAAGCCAATCATAAGCATTGAAATTGAAGCTGTGATTAAAAAGCCCAAGGCCAGGTGGCTTCACAGGTAAATTCTATCAAACTTTTAGAGAGGAACTAATGCCCATCTTTCTGAAACTCTTTAAAAAAAAAAATGCAGAGGAAGAAACACCTTCCAAACTCATTCTATGAGGCCACCATCACCCCGAATACCAAAGCCAGATAAAGACATCACACAAAAAAATTGCAGGGCAATATCACTAATGAAGGGGTACCCAGGTGACACTAGTGGTAAAGAACCTGCTGGCCAGAGCAGAAGACAAAGAGACTTGGTTTCCATCCCTGGGTGGGAAAGATTCCCTGGAGGAAGGAATAGCTACCCACTCCAGTATGCTTGCCTGGATAATCCCATGGACAGAGGAGCCTGGTGGGCTGCAGATCATAGGGTGGCAAAGAGTTGTATATGACTGAAGAGACTAAGCATAACACAGCACATCACTGATGAACATAGATGTAAAAATCCTCAGCAAAATTCTAGCAAAAGAATTCAGCAACACATCAAAAAGATCATACTCTATGATCAAATTGTGCTTATCCCAGCAGTGCAAGAATTCTTCAGCATACACAAATCAGTCAATATGATACACCATATTAACAAATTGCTCTTTTTTTTTTTTTGATAGTATACTTTTTTTTTTCATTTTTTTAAACTTTTTTTATTGGAGGCTAATTATTTTACAATATTATATTGGTTGGTTTTGCCATACATTGACATGAATCCGCCCCGGGTGTACATGAGTTCCCCTTCCTGAACCCCCCTCCCACCTCCCTCCTCCCCTATATTTTGATTTCAGTTATTGTATTCTTCAACTCTGACTGGTGGCTTTTATATACATTCTAATTCTTTGTTGAAATTCTCATTATGTTCCTCTCTCTTTTACCACGCTCAGTTACCATTCTTATTTTTATTTCTCCTAATTCTTCATTTGGTAAATTACTTATTTCTGGTTCATTACAAATTTTTCCTTTGTTTCTTTTAATTTGAAACACATTTCGTTGTCTTTTGTTTAACTTTTTCTGTCTCTATGAAATTAGGTAAAACAGTTACCTACCCCAGGCTAAAATGGATGTCCTTGTCTGGTAACATCTGGGCTGGAAATAGAGAGGTTGGGGCCTCACTGCTGAGTTGGTTTTGCTTTTGCTGGTAATATCAGTCGTGGTGGTTTAGTCGCTAAGTTGTGTCTGACTTTTGTGACCTATAGCCTACTGGGATCCTCTGTTGGTGGGATTTTCCAGGCAAGGATATTGGAGTGGGTTGTCATTTCCTTCTATAGGGGATCTTCCCAACCAGGAATTGAGCCGAGGTCTCCTGCATTGCAGGCAGATTCTTTACCGACCAACACCAGTATCTCCCCTGAACTTAGTTTCACTTCTCCTAAATAAGGGTGGAGCCTTGTGTGCTCACAAAGGCTGCCTCCACTCTTGCCAGAGGCAAGGTTGGATCCCACATAGTTACATTCCCTTTATGTTTGCATACTGTCCTTGTCAACAGCAGCCTAAAATTTTAGGGGATTGGTACAAGAACAGGAAGTGCTTGAGCAGGCACCCATTGCAGCCTGGGATGTGTGCTGGGAAGGTCCCAGGAAGTTGACCAGAGCTCTAGGTCAATTTGCTGCTTGCACATAGTGATTGTAATTAAGAAAGCATGTGCATGCACTCAGGGACTTATGCACTGGTAACTGCTGCTTTCTGCCTTCCTCCTGTTCACTGGAAGGGTAAAGTCCAAGCCAGCTCCGTTTCCTCTAAGTGGGCACCACCTTTGGTCACGATGACCTCTACTCTAGTGGAAAGCAGTGCTTGAGCAAGAGGGGCTGGAGCAGATGTCTGGTGTGTGCTGGAGTGTGCACTGAATCAGTCCCAGCAAGCCAACCAGTGTCCCAGGAAGTTTTCAAGGTGCTGCTTCCATGTTGTGACCTGGAGTAAGCAAGCACTTCAAGGGCAGAGTCCCAGTTTCTTACAGTCTTATGGTAAGTCCTATCAGGTTTAAAATTAGTGAAAGGAGCTCATCTTTCTGGAGTCACCAATAAGTTGTTTGAACCTCTCGCTCCCCAGGGAGTATCTCCAAGTTCATGATATCCCTCTCCTATTCTATGTCCCTTGCTGGGTTGTGAGATTGCTTCTCTTCCTTTCCTATCAGGCCTTGTGGGTATCTCTTTACAGCCTTGGTTGTAGAAGAACCTTTCTGCCAGTCTTCAGATTGTTTTCAGTGAGAATAGCTCCATGTATAGTTGTAGTTTTGACCTGTTCACTGGGACGTTGAGAATAGCATCACCCTACTCTACTATCGGGATCCCCAGCAATTTTTAAAAATGTATTCTTTTCTTAAAGGGGCATGTGTTAATGGAATTAGGGACCACTTAACTAATCCAGGATGACCTCATCTTGATATTCTTAAATTAATTATATTTGCTAAAACCCATTTTCCAAATAAGCTGCTATTCAGAGGTTGTACATAAACATGTCTTTCAAGAGCCATCATTCAACCCAGTACAATTGCTAATAACAAAGAAAACTTACATTCAAAATATATATTTGTGCAAAGTTTAGAATACTTATAACAATTATATGCTCCAGAAGACTTACTGAGGGAGGTAGAGAGAAGAGCATATGCTAATGAAACAGCAATCAATATTGCCTTTTTTGTTTTAAAATAAAGCACAGCTATTTTGATATGAAACCTGATTTAGTTGAGACAGAATAGCACTAAACTTTGAACATAAAATTTTCAACCAAGTGAGAAAAAAGAAAGAAAAAAGGAAGAAAAAAATTGCATTTCTAATTTCTGGAAAATCAAAAGCAACTTTTCTCTTTCTGTAGTATCTTATCATGTCAAGTCTTTAATAGTTAAAACTCTTCAAATGGTAAAAACAAAACAAAAAATAAGATAACCATTATGAATCATTCTTGGATTTTTAATGAGTTCTATTAAATGGAAGCTATTATTTAGGTGTCTTTGTATATAGATATTCCTCAAATTCAGTTTAATGAATCCTATAATCAAAAGTATTACTATCTGAAAAGATTTTGGACTATCTTAATTCTTAATTAAAATACTCATGGCAACAGAATATAAGAATATATAAGAATACATACACACATGTTTAGAAGATCTTCATTCTGAATAATATGTACTTATGTTTCATATAGATATATCAAGAAAAGATATTCCTCCTGTTTTGGAGGGACAAGGAATTCCTGTCTCCCAAATTCAATCTATACAAATACACAATTAAACGTGTATTTTCCAATTATGTCAAAGCTGAAAAGACCTTAACGGTGATAGGTGATATTTGTAATCCCCTTTTACAATAATCACATTAAAGTACCTCTTCTCTCTAGCCCTGAACATGACTTCTTTTGTACAATTCCATTACAAGCAAATCATTGTTTCTGGAGTTTCATCAATATTGGATTAGATCTTGCTTGATTAATTCTTGAAGCCTATTTTCTATAGAGACTGCTTATTGATCTGATGCAATGCTTTGGGGCCAAACAAGAATTTTTCTACATGCCAGCCTTTCTAATCATCTGTATTTCTAATTTTCTGCCCACATTCTTCTCTTTTCCAAACCGTAAACACTCAGATCATTTTTATGGTTATTTTAAAATATATTCTAGGATTAATATTCTCTTTAAAGAGTTATATTAAAAACTGAAAACTAAACTCCAGTTAAAGAGGATTACCCATATAAAGAGGATTACTCATATAAAGTTGAAGTTAAATTTTGCATTTTTCTCAATGGCAGTAGCTGTTTGTAGTAGCCATATTATTTTATTATGTCATAAATTTCTTACTGCCAATTGCCTCCTCCATAATTTCTTTATATTTTCTCTTTTCATCCCACAGCCTCCTCATCCTATTCTGTGCACTTTTTGATGTTCATTGGTAATAGCATTAGCATTTTTTTCCAAGATTTATTCTAATGCTGTAACTCCTTGAGATATTATGAATTTATCTTTTTGTCATCCCAAATTTGGACTCTTCTACATATCTCCAAATAATGACCGTATTTGTTAAACATATGTTCTATGTCTTCAGGTAGCTTTATTGAAAAAAAAAAAATGCTGAAGAAGTCAGATAGAAGACACAGTTCTCTTCTATGATAAAATTGTTGAGTAACTTTTAATGTAAGCGTTTCAAACTGTTACTAACTCCCATAACTGAACAGGCAGCAAACTCATATTCTTTTCATAATTTCCACAAAAATATCATTAAATTTCATACTGTATTCCAAACATAGTATTACATGTTTCCATTACTTAGCAGGCAAGCAGCATTACCAGAAAGATTAGTATGATGTAATTTATTCTTAGTGAACAAGAACATGTTTTAGGACAGATATAAAAATCCTTCTGCACTAAATTGCATTTACAGTCCCAATTTCAAGCATAATTTTTACATAGTGAAAATTAATAATCATTCTACTTTGATAACTGGAAAGCATCACTGCCAGTTTGTTATTAATCTCCAAATATCATTTATAAATTCTATTATTAAGACTTTTCAAAATGTATATGGACAAAAGTCTTTGACTATATTCATATGTGATACCTTCAGTTCAGTTCAGTTCAGTCACTCAGTCGTGTCCAACTCTTTGCGACCCCATGAATCACAGCACGCCAGGCCTTCCTGTCCATCACCAACTCCCAGATAATCCCTTAGATTATCTTTTTTAATTTGGTCTTAAATTCACAAATGGTTCCACCCTTTGAAAGAAAATGATCTCTTGCAAGAACAAGGGCCTCTTAGGGGGTGGGCAAAGAAAAATAAAATAGGAAAAGGTGGTCCTGCTATTTCTGTTATTATATACAGTTGTCCTTTGAACTGCATTGGTCTGCTTATATGCAAGTTTTTTCCAGTGAATGTTGAAAAGAAATTTAGGATGTTTGTAACTATTTGAAAACAAACAAACAAACAAACAAAACACCTCACAGATGGACCACATAGGCTAAAAAATTTAATAAAAAACAATAAAGGAAAAAGAAAAGAAAAAGTTAAGTATTCCATGAGTGAATAAAATATGTAGAGATATTAGTTTATTTTATCCTTCATTACCATAAAATATACAGGAAAATATTATAAAAAGTTAAATTTTAACAAAACTTATGCACACAAACACATACATTCTCTATGTATCCCACTGTTAGTTGTGAGAAATATAAACAAACAAAGATTCAGTATGAAATCAAAACTGCACAGCATTAACTGTAGTACATACTGAACTACTCTAATAAGTTTGTGGCCATTTCTTGTTGTTATTTTGGTGAGCTCAAGTGTTGTAAGTATCTGTTTAAGATGAAATATAAAAGAATCACCTTCATAGGAAGGGTTGATCTTTCCAGTAAATTGCATATTACAATAAAATATGATCTTCCACAGTTCTCATTTACCTTTCATCGTGTTTAGTGCAATACCATAAACTTTGAGCAACATCATGGGACCTGGGAGCAGTGCCACTAGTGATGCTGGAAGAGCTCCCAAGAAATAAGTTTTGACATTAAAAGAAAGAGCTGAATCACCATATTTTGAGGTCTGCAGTTGCCCACAATTGCAAGATATGTGAATTCAGTTTAGGGACAATAGTAAAAAAGAAAAGAAAATTTGTGAAGCCATTGCTACTGCTACTCCTGCAAGCATGAAAAACTTGCACTTTTTGTGAAATATATTTTTATCTTTTGTTGAAAATGCTACTTTTATGTGGATGCAGGATTGCTAAAAGAAAGACACAACAGTGGACTTTACTATGGTTTGAGAAAAAGCAAGGTCACTGTATAAAACTTAAACAAAATTAACGTGATGGATTTGGCTTCCCTTGTGGCTCAACTAGTAAAGAAATTGTCTGCAATGCGGGGGACCTGGGGCCCATCCCTGGACTGGGAAGATCCCCTGGAGGAGGGAAAGGCTACCACTCCAGTATTCTGGACTGGAGAATTTCACGGACAGTATAGTCTATGGGGTCATAAAGAGTAGGACATGACTGAGCAACTTTAACTTCACTTCAAGGTGATAGATCTAAAGCCGGAGAATGTCATGCTAACAAAGGATTGTTTGATAATTTTAGAAAGAGGTTTGGCTTTTAAAATGTCATGGTAATGGGAGAGGCAACGGAAGATCTCTCAGACAATATTAAGAAAATGATCAAGAAGAAAGGGTATCTGCCTGGACAGGTTTTTAATGCAAATTGAAAGTGCCCTGTTGTGTAAAAAAAAAAAAAAAAAACACACACACACAAAGAATATTTATTAGCAAGGAAGAGAAGCCAGCACCAGGGTTTAAGGCAGGAAAATATAGGCTACTTCTACTGTTTTCCGTAAATGTGGTTGAGTTTACAATCAGGTCGGAGCTTTCCATATATCTGCTAATCTCTGAGCCTTGAAGGGAAAAATAAAAACAGTTGCGAGTTTATTCACTGCACAACAAAAAGGCTTGGAAAAGAAGAACTCTCTTTTTTTTTTTTTTTTTTTTGGATTGGTTCCATTGAAGCTATGTCTTGAAAGTCACAAATTACCTTTCCAGTAAGGGACTGAGTTTTAAAATTCTTTTCATATTGGACAATGGCGCTGGCCACTCAGAACACTGATTTCGACAGTGAACATATCAAAGTGATCAGCTTGCACCAAGTTCAGTTCAGTTGCTCAGTCGTGTTGGACTCTGTGTGACCCCATGGACTCTAGCATGCCAGGTTTCCCTGTCCATCACCAACTCCCAGAACTTACTCAAACTCATGCCCATTGAGTCGGTGATGCCATCCAACTATCTCGTCCTCTCTCGTCCCCTTCTCCTGTCTTCAATCTTTCCTAGCATCAGTCTTTTCCAATGAGTCAGTTCTTCGCATCAGATGGCCAAAGTTTCAGCTTCAGCATCAGTTCTTCCAGTGAATATTCAAGACGGATTTCTTTTAGGATTGACTGGTTTGATCTCCTTGCAATCAAGAGACTCTCAAGAGTCTTCTCCAACACCACACAGTTAAAAAGCCTCAGTTCTTCGGGGCTCAGCTTTCTTTATAGTTCAAATCTCACATCCATCCATGACTATTGGAAAAACCAAAGCTTTGACTAGATGGACATTTGTTGGCAAAGTAATGTTTCTGCTTTTTAATATGCTGTCTAGGTTACTCATAGCTTTTCTTCCAAGGAGCAAGAGTTTTTTTATGTTTCGTTTTTTTTTTTTTTTTTTAATTCCATAGCTGTAGTCACCATCTGCAGTGATTTTGGAACCCTCCAAAATAAAGTCTCTCACTGTTTCCATTTTTTCCCCATCTATTTGCCATGAAGTGATGGGACCGGATGCCATGATCTTAGTTTTCTGAATGTTGAGTGTTAAGCCAACTTTTTCACTCTCATTTTTCACTTTCATCAAGAGGCTCTTTAGTTCTTCTTCACTTTCTGCCATAAGGGTGATGTCATCTGCATATCTCAGGTAATTGATATTTCTCCCGGCAATTTTGATTCTAGCTTGTGTTTCACCCAGCCCAGCATTTTGCATGATGTACTCTTCATATAAGTTAAATAAACAGGGTTTCAATATATAGCCTTGATGTACTCCTTTCCTAATTTGGAATCAGTCTGTGGCTCCAGGTCCAGTTCAAACTGTTGCTTCTAAACCTGCTTACAGATTTGTCAGGAGGCAGGTCAGTTGGTATGGTATTCCCATCTCTTACAGGATTTTCCAGTTTATTGTGATCCATAAAATCAAAGGCTTTTACATAGTCAATAAAGCTTGTCCCCAAATGCGCCTCTAATTCAGTTTCCAGATCAGGGGTCATAATTTACTTTAAGTTTCATTACACATGGTAGGTACTCTAGGGAAAGTGTTCTTAATGTTATGGAAGAAAATCCTGATAGAGTGAACATCATGAAAGCCAGGAATATGTCATAGTTGTTATATTAATAGAAAAAGCCATCAAGCCTAAAATAACAAATTCCTGCTAGAGGAAAACACATCCCAATGTGCATGACTTCACAAGGTTTACTACAGGGTCCATCAAAGAAATTATGAAAGATATTGTGAATATGGCAAATAAAGAAAAAGTTTGGAGGTGAAAGGTTTCAAGATACGAATCCTAGAGAAAGTAAAGAGCTAAAAGACACCACATGAGAAGAATTGACAGAAGACCATGTGATGGAGAAAAGCACTTCCCAATAAGAGCCAGATGAGGAAGAAGACATGAAAGAAACATCACCAGGTAAAAAACAGATATTGCACAACCTTACTGAAGGGCTCTGATTACTCAGGATTTCTTTTAAATTCTTTTATGACCTTGGTCCTCTATGATTTGGATATTGAAACTAAAGCAAACAGTGAAAGAATGATTGATACTATATGGAAATATTGTCAGAGGGGAAAAAAATAGCAAAAGGTCAGACAGAAATTACAATGTATTTCCATGAAGCTACACCTGCCTCTCCTTCTTCCCCCTTCACCTCCTTTAGCTCTCCTGCCCCCACTACCCTGAGACACAAGGCCAATCGTCCTCTTCTTCCTCATCCTCATCAACCTACTTGATCTGAAGATGGCAAGGATAAAAACGTTTATTGTGATCAACTTCCACTTAATGAATGATAAATCATCAACACACTCTACAGTTAAAAAACTTACTTGTTGTGTATGTGTTAATGTCTTTGTGTGGAAATCTAATAACTGGACAGCAAGAACTATGTGAGACGTTTTTGTGCCATCATCTTTATTATTGCCTTAGTATCCATCCTGTAGAGCATGATGTGCAAGTCTTGTATTGAAGAGGAGAGCCTACTCCTACCTAGGCATAAGGTGAGAGATTACAAATACAAAATTACTAATATGTTAGCTTTCTTACTATGCTATACCTTTGTGTAGAGGTGAGGAATGTTTCTCTCTTAGAGACTTTGTAAAGTAGTTTGGCTTGCAAATTTTTGTTTTCAGACTTGTAGTCTACAGAACTGTGAGAAAATGAATTTCTATTGTTTTAAACCACTAAGTGGTGATCTATTACAAAAGCCCTATAAAACTAATATAGTCATCATCTGTATTTGACTGAAATCTGAAAGTATGAAGATCCCATATTCATGACTCAAAGAGAAATAAATATAAGAGAAAAATCAACCAAAAATTTGGTTGCCTGACTCAGTAACTGATGTTCTGTGTTAGGAAACTAGAAATTAGTAAGCCATTATGAAAAAGCTCTTTGGTCTCTTTGTAGAGATTTGGAACTGTCCAATCTTTTGACTCAGTGATTTTCTTTTTTTTTCTTAATTTATTTATTTTAATTGGAGGCTAATTACTTTATGTTATTGTATTGGTTTTGCCATACATTGATATGAATCTGCCCTGGGTGTACATGTGTTTCCCATCTTGAATCCCCCTTCCGCCTCCCATCCCATCCCATCCCTCTGGGTCATTCCAGTACACCAGCCCCGAGCGTCACATATCATGCATCGAACTTGGACTGGCAATTCGTTTCACATATGATAATATACACATTTCAATGCCATTCTCCCAAATCATCCCACCCTCTTCCTCTCCCACAGAGTCCAAAAGACTGTTCTGTATGTTTGTCTCTTTTGCTGTCTCGTATACAAGGTTATTGTTACCATCTTTCTAAATTCCATATATATGCGTTAGTATACTGTATTGGTGTTTTTCTTTCTGGCTTACTTCACTCTGTATAATAGGTTCTGGTTTCATCCATCTCATTAGAACTGATTCAAATGTATTCTTTTTAATTTCTGAGTAATACTCCATTATGTATATGTATCACACCTTTCTTATCCATCCGTCTGCAGATGGATATCTATGTTGCTTCCATGTCCTGGCTATTATAAACAGTGCTGCGATCAACTTTGGAGTACATGTGTCCCTTTCAATTCTGGTTTAATCGTTGTGTAGGCCCAGGAGTGCATTCGCTGGGTTTATGGCAGTTCTATTTCCAGTTTTTTAAGGAATCTCCACACTGTTCTCCATAGTGGTTGTACCAGTTTGCATTCCTACCAACAGTGTAAGAGGGTTCCCTTTTCTCCACACCCTTTCCAGCATTTATTGCTTGTAGACTTTTGGATAGCACCCATTCTGACTGGCGTGAAATTATACCTCATTGTGGTTCTGATTAGCATTTCTCTGATGATGAGTGATGTTGAGGATCTTTTCATTTGTTTGTAAGCCATCTGTATGTCTTCTTTGCAGAAATGTCTGTTTAGTTCTTTGGCCCATTTTTTAATTGGGTCATTTATTTTTCTGGAATTGAGCTGCAGGAGTTGCTTGTATATATTTGAGATTAATCCTTTGTCAGTTGCTTCATTTGCTATTATTTTCTCCCATTCTGAAGGCTGTCTTTTCACCTTGCTTATAGTCTCCTTTGCTGTGCAGAAGCTTTTAATTTTAATTAGGTCCCATTTGTTTATTTTTGCTTTTATTTCCAATATTCTGGGAGGTGGATCATGGAGGATCCTGCTGTGATTTATGTCGGAGAGTGATTTGCCTATGTTCTCCTCTAGGAGATTTATAGTTTCCCCTAAAATCAGGAACAAGACAACGGTGCCCACTCTCACCACTACTATTCCACATAGTTTTGGAAGTTTTGGCCACAGCAGTCAGAGCATAAAAAGACATAAAAGGAATCCAAATTGGAAAAGAAGAAGTAAAACTCTCACTGTTTGCAGATGACATGATCCTCTACACAGAAAACCCTAAAGACTCTACCAGAAAATTACTAGAGCTAATCAGTGAACATAGTACAGTTGCAGTATAAAATCAACACACAGAAATCCCTTGCATTCCTATACACTAATAATGAGAAAATAGAAAGAGTAATTAAGGAAACTATTCCATTCACCATGGCAATGAAAAGAATAAAATACTTAGGAATATATCTACCTATAGAAACAAAAGACCTATATATAGAAAACTACAAAACACTAGTGAAAGAAATCAGAGAGGACACTAATAGATGGAGAAATATACCGTGTTCATGGATTGGAAGAATAAATATTGTGAAAATGAATATATTACCCAAAGTAGTTTATAAGTTTAATGCAATCCCTATCAAGCTACCAACGGTGTTTTTCACAGAGCTAGAACAAACAATTTCACAATTTGTATGGAAATACACAAAACCTCAAATAGCCAAAGCAATCTTAAGAAAGAAGAATGGAACTGGGGGAATCAACCTGCCGGACTTCAGGCTCTACTACAAAGCCACAGTCATCAAGACAGTATGGTATTGGCATAAAGACAGAAATATAGATCAATGGAACAAAATAGAAAGCCCAGAGATAAATCCATAAACCTACGGACACCTTATCTTTGACAAGGGAGGCAAGAATATTCAATGGAGAAAAGACAATCTCTTTAACAAGTGGTGCTGGGAAAACTGGTCAGCCACTTGTAAAAGAATGAAACTAGAACACTCCCTAACATCATACACAAAAATAAACCCAAAATGGATTAAAGATCTAAATGTAAGACCAGAAACTATAAAACTCCTTGAGTGATTTTCTATGATGGATGGTTTTGACTGCTTATATCTAAGCCAAGTTAAGAACCATATGATCCACGTATGTTAAAGAAGTTTTAAAATAATCTCAGCTTCTGATTGGAGAAAGCAATGGCAAGCCACTCCAGTACTATTGCCTAGAAAATCCCATGGATGGAGGAGCCTGGTAGGCTGCAGTCCATGGGGTCGCTGAGGGTTGGACATGACTGAGCGACTTCACTTTCACTTTTCAGTTTCACACATGGGAGAAGGAAATGGCAACCCACTCCAGTGTTCTTGCCTGGAGAATCCCAGGGACGGGGGAGCCAAGTGGGCTTCCATTTATGGGGTCACACAGAGTCAGACACGACTGAAGTGACTTAGCAGCAACAACAGCAGCTTCTGATGGAAAAGACAATGGCACCCCACTCCAGTACTCTTGCCTGGCAAATCCCATGGACAGAAGGGCCTGGTAGGCTGTGGTCCTCACTAAGAGTTCGACACGACTGAGTGACTTCGCTTTCACTTTTCACTTTCATGCATTGAAGAAGGAAATGGCAACCCACTCTGGTGTTTTGCCTGGAGAATCCCAGTGACGGGGAAGCAGTTCATGGGGTCGCACAGAGTCGGAAACGACTGAAGCAACTTAGAGGCAACAGCAGCGACTTCTGATCCTGGAACAGCAAGCAAGCAGTCTTAACTGGTAGTTTACTTAGTGTGCAAGGCATGTGTCAGCTATTTTTAATCCAATTTTTAGGTAAAGTGAGTGAAATTCAGAGTGGTTTAAAGAAGCTACTTTAGGCATGTTGCTACTGAAAAATACATATACATTAGGCAGGTCCAAGTGTTCCAACCCTGTGGCCAGTAATCTATCACAGAGCTGCCACATCCCTTTAAATATTAAAATGATGAAATATGGAGTAGACATGCCATGGGAAAAAAACTGGCAATAACAGTGGGAAAGGAATGGGAATTGCTCTAGCTACATATGCAAATTTTGTCAGGCATGCTGATTGTCCAAATGAGATTGAAGGCCATTAATTTATAAGAACACCACACTACTAGTCTCAAATTTGAAGAGACACATATGGTAAATTTGGAGTTAAATTATTACTAATGCATGCAGAAATGGTATGGACCTAACAGAAGCAGAAGATATTAAGAAGAGGTGGCAAGAATACACAGAAGAACTGTACAAAAAAGATCTTCACAACCAAGATAGTCACGATAACATGATCACTGACCTAGAGCCAGACATCTTGGAATGTGAAGTCAAGTGGGCCTTAGATAGCATCACTATGAACAAAGCTAGTGGTGGTGATGAAATTGCAGTTGAGCTATTTCAAATCTTGAAAGATGATGCTGTGAAAGTGCTGCACTCAATATGCCAGCAAATTTGGAAAACTCAGCAGTGGCCACAGGACTGGAAAAGATCAGTCTTCATTCCAATCCCAAAGAAAGGGAATGCCAAAGAATGCTTAAACTACCGCACAATTGCACTCATCTCACATGCTAGTAAAGTGATGCTCAAAATTCTCCAAGCCAGGCTTCAGCAATATGTGAACCATGAACTCCCAGATGTTCAAGCAGGTTTTAGAAAAGGCAGAGGCACCAGAGATCAAATAGCCAATATCCGCTGGATCATGGAGAAAGCAAGAGAGTTCCAGAAAAGCAACTATTTCTGCTTCATTGACTATGCCAAAGCCTTTGACTGTGTGGATCACAATAAACTGTGGAGCATTCTGAAAGAGATGGGAATCCCAGACCACCTGACCTGCCTCTTGAGAAACCTGTATGCAGGTCAGGAAGCAACAGTCAGAACTGTACACAGAACAACAGACTGGTTCCAAATAGGAAAAGGAGTGCGTCAAGACTGTATATTGTCACCTTGCTTATTTAACTTATATGCGGAGTACATCATGAGGAACGCTGGGCTGGAAGAAGCACAAGCTGGAATCAAGATTGCTGCGAGAAATAGCAATAATCTCACATATGTAGATGACACTACCCTTATGACAGAAAGTGAAGAGGAACTCAAAACCTCTTGATGAAAGTGAAAGAGGAGAGTGAAAAGGTTGGCATGAGGCTCAACATTTAGAAAACAAAGATCATGGCATCTGGTCCATTCACTTCAAGGGAAATAGATGGAAAAACAGTGTAAACAGTGTCAGACTTTATTTTTGGGGGGCTCCAAAATCACTGCAGATGCTGATAGCAGTCATGAAATTAAAAGACACTTACTCCTTGGAAGGAAAGTTATGACCAACCTTGATAATATATTAAAAAGCAGAGACATTACTTTGCCAACAAAGGTCCGTCTAGTCAAGGCTATGGTTTTTCCCGTGGTCATGTATGGATGTGAGAGTTGGACTGTGAAGAAAGCTGATCGCCGAAGAATTGATGCTTTTGAACTGTGGTGTTGGAGAAGACTCTTGAGAGTCCCTTGTACCGCAAGGAGATCCAACCAGTCCATTCTAAGGGAGATCGATCCTGGGTGTTCGTTGGAAGGACTGATGCTAAAGCTGAAACTGCAATACTTTGGCCACCTCATGCAACGAGTTGACTCACTGGAAAAGACTCTGATGCTGGGAATGGTTGGGGGCGGGTGGAGAAGGGGACGACCGAGAATGAGATGGCTGGATGGCATCACCGACTCTGCGGACATGAGTTTGAGTGAACTCCGGGATTTGGTGATGGACAGGGAGGCCTGTCCTGCTGTGATTCATGGGGTTGCGGAGAGTCAGACATGACTGAGCGACTGAACTGAACTGAACTGAATGCATGTAGAGAATATAAAAATAATAACATGGGAATTTTACATTCAAGACTTATAACTAGATAAAGGCTGCTAGGTAAAAAATTTATATCCATGGTTTCTTCTTAAAACACAAGATCGTAGATAATAATTTAAGTAAACACATAATAAAGGTAGAGATATTCTTAAGCATTTAAAAATGGTTCTTCTTTATAGCTTAATACACTAAAATACATTAAATTCTACATGTAGTCTTTCTGTAACATGCATGAATTATAGGTAAGACACATTGAATGCGTTTGTAATAATATCCTGATTTGTTTTAACAGTGAAATATAAGTTGTATCTTTAAGCTATAAGGATACTGTGTACTCAGAATCACAGTTTGTATTTTAATATATAGAAATGTTAAACCTGAGAGCTATATTACAATTGTTTCAGTCCTCCTTTCGCTATAATTCAGGATCAAATTAAGAAATAATTTACAGATTAGCTGGTAAAGAATCTGCCTGCAATTCAGGAGAGCCCAGTTTGATTCCTGGGTCAGGAAGATCTGCTATAGATAGGGTAGGTTAACCACTCCAGTATTTTTGGGCTTTCTTGTTGGCTTAGCTTGTAAAGAATCCACTGCAGTGAGGGAGACCTGGGTTCTAGCCTGCACTGGGATGATCCCCTGGAGAAGTCAATAGTCACTCCAGTATTCTGGCCTGGAGAATTCTGTATAGTCCTGAACTGTATAGTCCATAACATCACCCAGAGTCAGACAGGACTAAGTGGCTTTCACTACTATGCATAGAGCCCTATACAGAAAAGGAAAAGCAGACAATGTTATCTCAAAATCAAGGTGTTTCACGTAGATGATAAACAAGTAAAATTTTACTTATCTACAAAATGTTTATTGGAGTATATTTGATCTGCAACACTGTGTTAGTTTCAGGTGTATAGCAAAGTGAATCAGTTATACATATATACACTTTTTTTTTCAATTCTTTTCCATATAGCACAATACAGAGGGCATTTTTTTATTCTTACAAATAAATTTTAGAATCAGTTTCTCAAATTTCATCACATATAAGTTTAATATTTTGATTGGTTTTCATTACAATTATAGATCAACACTTCTTCACTCCTTAAGAATACTTGCATAAAATCATAAGCAGGTTTTGAATTTGATCAAGTGACTTTTTGCAATTATCAGTTTGTTCATTTTAATCTTTTCTTCATTAGTCAAATGGTTTGATAAGCTAGGAGAGACCATCTGCCTTGGTAATATATTGCTGGAATAGGACGCCTAACTTTTAGAGAAAAATTGTACTTTTGGCCTCGTGTAAAATGAATCTCTACTCATAATTGTTCTATATTTGTTTTTGTACCAAAGTGTCTTTTGGATTTATAAAGTGACATTTTCTATATCTAGAAACCTTTATTTTCTTCTGAGAAACTTAGTTATCGGTATGTTATAAAGAATTGAAAAATAAAATAATTTAGGATTAGATCTCCTATGAAGGCAATTTGGGAGCAATTGTAATTTATTTCATTGTCATATTGTTCAATTTTTATTTTCAAAATTGTTTTTAGGTAGTTTTGATCATTCAAAATATTTTACAGCAATTCACTTTTGTTGATTTTTCCAAAATGATTAACATGTATTATCATATAAGTTACATTAAGAAAAAATTTTAAAAAGAACATTTTCTTCCTCTGTAGTATCATCTTTCATTTTCTTAAATAAACATTTCTATATATCTTTATTTTTGAGACATTTCTCCTGCAAGTAGTTTATATTTAAAGATAGGATGTCTCAAGTCCTGTTTTCTTCAAATCTTAATAATGATTATTTTTCTAAAATTTAATACTGTTCATTTATTTCTAATTTTTCTCTTTAAAATAAATCAAATATTTTCTGTGTTTTTTTGCATGTGATCACCCCATATCATATTTTATAAGCAATAATGAATAATATACTTATTACAACTATATTTCAAATATTTTGTAAATTAAAGTTAAAGCTTCCGAAACAGTTAGTAAGATAAATATTTTGTTAATTTATAATTAGTTGAAATAATTTTCTTTGAACATTTTTCGTACTGCTTTTCTCTGATAACAAACATGGTTCATGGTAACTTATTTTCATTCAAGTCCTGGTGGTTGGATAACACAATAAATTGACATCTCTTACTTAACAAAATGCTTGATACATATTTAGTGCTCAACAGTGATACCATTAATAGCTCTTATCTATGTCATTATTACTTTTATTATTCCCAAAGAATCTTATCTCATTGTAGAAATAGATGGGAAAATAGTGGAAACAGTGTCAGAATTTATTTTTTGGGGCTCCAAAATCACTGTGGATGTTGATTGCAGCCATGACATTAAAAGATGTTTACTCCTTGGAAGGAAAGTTATGACCAACCTAGACAGTATATTAAAAAGCAGAGACATTACTATGCCAAAAAGGTCCATCTAGTGAAGGCTATGGTTTTTCCAGTGGTCATGTATGGATGTGAGAGTTGGACTGTGAAGAAAGCTGATCACTGAAGAATTGATGCTTTTGAACTGTGGTGCTGGAGAAGACTCTTGAGAGTCCCTTGGACTGCAAGGAGATCCAACCAGTCCATTCTGAAGGAGATCAGTCCTGGGTGTTCATTGGAAGGACTGATGCTAAAGCTGAAACTCCAATACTTTGGCCACCTCATGCGAAGAGTTGACTCAGTGGAAAAGACTCTGATGCTGGGAGGGATTGGGGGCGGGAGGAGAAGGGGACGACAGAGAATGAGATGGCTGGATGGCATCTCTGACTCAATGAAAATGAGTTTGAGTGAACTCCGGGAGTTGGTGACGGACAGGGAGGCCTGGCGTGCTGTGATTCGTGGGGTTGCAAAGAGTCGGACACGACTGAGCGACTGAACTGATCTGAACTGAACTGATGACCTCTGATAATTACTGAGCTTTGACTTGTTTCTTGGGATACAAACACACTTTTAAATATCCCTGGGGCATTTGTGGAAAAGGTATATTACTGTAGTACAGGTCTAGTTTAAAACTACTTGTACTAGCACTATAACTACTTTCCTTAAAAAAAAAAAATGCCTTTGAGTGTGAGAGATGTAAGAGTTTCTCCCACAATTTTAAGTTTCTCCACTTATATAATGTTCACGTATCTTAAGTTTCTTTAATTCCAAATATTTTGCTTCTTTTATCTCATTTTTTATTAAATGACTAAAAACCTTCATAATAATCATACATAACATGAAAGAAATACCTAACATTTTGTGTGAAAGATATTGTTGAAGACTATTTTGTTTCATGTCGTTTTCTCCTGCCACTAACACATTTACAGTTGATATGAATCATTGTTTTAACAATTGCCTTGAGAACCCCATAAACAGTAAGAAAAGGCAAAAAGATAGGACACTGAAAGATGAACTCCCCAGGTCGGTAGGTGCCCAATAAGCTACTGGAGATCAGTGGAGAAATGTCTCCAGAAAGAATGAAGAGATGGAGACAAAGCAAAACCAATACCCAGTTGTGTTTGTGACTGGTGATGGAGGCAAGGTCTGATGCTGTAAAGAACAGTATTGCATAAGAACCTGGAATATTAAGTCCATGAAGTAAGGCAAATTGGAAGTGGTCAAACAGGAGGAGATGGCAAGAGTGAACATAGAAATTTTAGGAATCAATGAACTAAAATGGACTGGAATGGGTGAGTTTAACTCATATGACCATTATATTTATGACTGTGGGAAAGAATCTCTTAGAAGAAATGGAGTAGCCATCGTAGTCAACAAAAGAATCAAAAATGCAGTACGTGGATGCAATCTCGAAAATGACAGAATGATCTCTGTTCATTTCCTTGGCAAACTATTCAATGTTACAGTAATCGAAGTCTATGCCCTGACCAGTAATGCTGAAGAAGCTGAAGTTAAACGGTTCCATGAAGACCTACAACACCTTCTAGAACTAACATACACAAAAGAGATGTCCTTATCATTATAGGGGACTGGGATGCAAAAGTAGGAAGTCAAGAAACGCCTGGAGTAAGAGGCAAATTTGGCCTTGGACTACAGAATGAAGCAGGGCAAAGGCTAATAAAGTTTTGCTGAGAGAACACACTGGTCATAGCAAACACCCTCTTTCAACAACACAAGCAAAGACTCTACACATGGACATCACCAGATGGTCAATTTAGAACTCAAATTGATGATATCCTTTGCAGTCAAAGATGAAGCAGCTCTATACTGTCAGCAAAAACAAGACCGGAAAAAGACTGTGGCTCAAATCATGAATTCCTTATTGCCAAATTCAGACTTAAATTGAAGAAAGTAGGGAAAACCACTAGACCATTCAGGTATGACCTAAACCAAACTCTTTAAGATTATACAGTGGAAGTGAGAAATAGACTCAAAGGATTAGATCTGATAGATAGAGTGCCTGATGAACTATGGATAGAGGTCTGTGACATTGTACAGGAGACAGGGATCAAGACCATCCCCGAGGGAAAAAAAAAATGCAAAAAAGCAAAATGGCTGTCTGAGTAGGATTTAAAAATAGCTGTTAAAAGAAAAGAAGGAAAAAGCAAAGGAAGAAAGGAGATATACCCATTTGAAGGGTGAGTTTCAAAGAATAGCATAGATAAATAAGCCTTCCTCGGTGATCAGTGCAAAGAAATAGAGGAAAACAACAGAATGGGAAAGACTAGATATCTCTTCAAGAAAATTAGAGATACCAAGGGAATATTTCATGTAAAGATGGGCTCAATAAAGGACAGAAATGGTGTGGACCTAACAGAAGCAGAAGATATTAAGAAGAGGCGACAAAAATACACAGAAGAACTGTACAGAAAAGATCTTCACAACCCAGATAATCACGGTGATATGGTCACTCACCTAGAGCCAGATATCCTGGACTGCGAAGTCAATGGGGCCTTTGGAAACAACACTATGAACAAAGCTGGTGGAGGTGATGGAATTTCAGTTGAGCTATTTCAGATCCTAAAAGATGATACTGTGAAAGTGCTGAACTCAATATGTCAGCAAATTGACTGGAAAAGGTCAATTTTCATTCCAGTTCCAAAGAAAGGCAATGCCAAAAATGCTCAAACTACCGCACAATTGGACTCATCTTACAAGCTAGTAAAATAATGCTCAAAATTCTCCAAGCCAGGCTTCAACAGTATGTAAACCGTGAAATTCCAGATGTTCAAGCTGGTTTTTGGAAAGGCAGAGGAACCAGAAATCAAAATGCCAACATCTGTTGGATTATCAAAAAAGCAAGAGAGTTCCAAAGAAACATCCATTTCTGCTTTATTGACTATGCCATAGTTTTTGACTGTGTGGATCACAACAAAATGTGGAAAATTCTTCAAAAGATGGGAATACTAGACCACCTGACCTACCTCTTGAGAAATCGGTATGCAGGTCAGAAAGCAGCAGTTAGAACTTGACATGGAACAACAGACTCGTTCCAAGTTGGGAAAGGAGTCCATCACAGCTGTAAATTCTCACCCTGCTTATTTAACTTATATGCAGAGTACATCATGAGAAACGCTGGGCTGGATAAAGCAGAAGCTGTAGTCAAGGTTTCTGGGAGAAATATCAATAACCTCAGATATGCAGATGACACCACCCTTATGGCAGAAATTGAAGAACTAAAGAGTCTCTTGATAAAATTAAAAGAGGAAAGAGAAAATGTTGGCTTAAAGCTCAACATTCATAAAACTAAGATCATGGCATCGGGTCCCATCACTTCATGGCAAATAGAAAGAGTAACAGTGGAAACAGTGAGATACTTTATTTTGGGGGGCTCCAAAATCACTACAGATGGTGACTTCAGCCACGCAATTAAAAGACACTTACTTCTTGGAAGAAAAGTTATGACCAAGCTACACAGAGTACTAAAAACCAGAGACATTATTTTGCCAACAAACGTCCGTCTAGTCAAGGCTAAGGTTTTTCCAATAGTCATGTATGGATGTGAGAGTTGGACTATAAAGAAAGCTAAGTGCCGAAGAACTAATGCCCTTGTACTGTGGCATTGGAGAAGACTCTTGAGAGTCACCTGGAGTTCAGGGAGAACCAATCAATCCATCCTAAAATAAATCAATCCTGAATACTCACTGGGAGGTCTTATGTTGAAGCTGAAACTCCAATACTTTGGCCGCCTGTTGTGAAGTGCTGACTGTTTTGAAAAGACCTTGATGCTGGGAAGATTGAGGGCATGAAGAGAAGAGGACAGCAGGGGATGAAAAGGATGGATGGCATCACCAACTCAATGGACATAAGTCTGAGTATACTCTGGGAGTTGGGATGGACAGGGAGGCCTGGTGTTCTGCAGTACATGGGTCACAAAGATTTGGACACAACTGAGCAACTGAATTGAACTGAACTGATTGTTTTAACAGATTTCATGATTTTTCTAAAAGTAATTCTTAATTGAAGAAGTTTAAATATGCACATATTGAAAAAGCACTTGCCTTGAAGAAGCAAGATTGACATGTCTTGTTTCATTCCTGATGTTACAGAAAGAAAATACCTATCATATCCAATTTCACTATGAAATACATGCAGTGAAATAGGAAATACTTTAATTGAATTAACTGAAAATTTATAGCTTAGAATATGCACTGAAAGTGAAAATGAAGTCACTCAGTCATGTTGGACTCTTTGTGACCCTGTGGACTGTAGCCCACAATGCTCTTCCGTCCATGGGATTCTCCAAGCAAGAATCATGGAGTGGGTTGCCATTTCCTTCTCCAAGGGATCATCCCGATGCAGGGATCTAACCCAGGTCTCCCACATTGCAAGCAGATGCTTTAACCTCTGAGCCACCAGGAAAGCCCCCAGAATATGCACTAAAATAATGCTAATGCTTATGGAGCTAAACATTTCAAGTTTCAACAATTTTAAATGGACTAAAAAAGATTTTGTTCAAATAACAGAAAAATTTATACTTGCTACAAATTATTATAGAACGTATGGGATTGTGAAATAATCTTCCTTGGCCTTGGTGCAGAGTGGTGTTGTTGATGGCCTATATAATTACACAGCAAGTGTGATCAGTGTGCAAACTGGGAGCAAATTTTCTTTAAGTATTATTCTGAAGTTGTTTCCAACTACTTGCTGAAGTAAATTTGGAAGCTAACCTCACAGTAGCATTGCAATTATATTAAGTTCAATTGGAATGCATATTGCTGATAATTTGCAAATTGATTTTTATTTCTGAAGAGTATAACAAAATGTGTCTGCAGGGTGAGTTCCCCTCAGGAGTCATACATTATAATTACTTGTCCAAATATTTAGTCTCATTTTTAAGCTTAAACATCAATATCATCTTAATTATCAGCAGGCAAAACTGGAAAATTTTCCTATCCAAGGCAGTTAACTATGCATTGGTTTGAACTTCCTTCAGTCATCTGAAGTGACTGCAACTGTGCACTTCTGTATTTTATTCATAAAATTCCAGAAGAATAAAAAATTGCCTCTAGTTATTGAGAGGCCTGGAAAATGTAGCCTCAACTGATACTTCCTGCCAAGATTTCAGTGTTCACAACTGACAGCAGGTAGGCAAAAATCCCTCCCCAAGAACAGCGCTCATCTGCAAATGTAGCGTCAGAAAGCATCAAGGAGCACTGGGACTCTGGTTCATTTGAATGAATAAAGAACCAGTGCAGAACAGAACTCCTCTCCAAATTTGAATCTCTTATTCCTTGCACTGTACTTAGCACGTTCAGTAAGTATGCTCCAAGCTCGTATGGAAAAGGTAAAAGTGAAACTGCCACCTGCATGCTCTGTAAAACTTATCAGTCTCCATGTAGGGCTCTCCAAGGACTCCACTACCCTGAAGCTGCCAGGGACAATTATAGCATCAAATAAGAAGAAAGGGAAGATCATTGCCACCAGCTATCCATTCACCCACCATTTTTGAGAGCTGGCAGGGCTTCTGTATAAAACAAACAAACTGGAGGAGTTTAAGCAAGGAATCTTGGAATCCCATCTTCTGCTCTGCTTGATTCTAGGCTCCTTAGAACTAATAGAAGGTTATGTAAAATGTAGAAAGACTGAAATGCAAATATTCCTCCAAAACAGTTAAAATATTTTCACAAGTATTTGTTAAAAACAGGAAACAAATTTGTACAGATTGGCATTCCTGAACGAAAATTACTAGATATGCATTTTTACTTTGTGAAATATTTATTGTGTAGGAGTTGGAGGAATGGGGTGAAAAGTGTGAAATCTCTACAGTTATTGAATCCATTTGTTTTGTGCATATTGCTAAGCTGTGAGGATAAAGTTGGTGAAAACAAAGATACTGATATAATTTGAAAGATTTTTGTAATCATGAAAGTGTGACAAGCACTTTGTTTTAAAGAAAAATTATTCTTGAGAAAGGCAACGTATCTTTAAAACTACACAAAATGTTGGGATCAATTGTTGCTTCATTTGGCTGGTCATTCAGTCAACCTGGAAACATACTTATGGGCTCAATGATGAGGTGCTATTCTCTGTTGTGTTGCCTTCTATTCCCTAGGAAAGATCAGTAAGTATCAATCAACTGAGACTGAAATGCAGCAATAAAGAAAGACACGCATCCCGGAGAATGCATATGCAGTACTAAACTGCGAGAACCCGTGGGACTAAAATTTAAGTCTAAAAGGCAATGTAAGCATAATTTTCAGAGATATTCAATACTAAATCTATAAAAAAATACATTAACTAATGCTGTCAAAAAAGTTTATGGCTTGTCCTTCATTTTTATTGAAAAGATAAGAAAGGGAAATTCACTCCATATATTTTATACAAACATGGCATTCCTGCACTTTGACAGAGCGCACTTTATCGTGCACACAGAAATCACATCAGAGTTTCTGTTACTTTGTTGATTTATTTGTTTTCAGGTCAAATTTAACTCAAGGCAAAAGAATAAAAGAGAACACAAGGTTGTTTCTATTGTAAAACACAACCCACTCTGGTGTTATATATGAAAAGCAATAACATAAAATATTTGAAATGAAATATTCATAGACTTGAGATTTTCTTTGATAAATCCATAAAGACTATAGAACCCTTTGTTCAAAATGTATATAAACATATACACTTCATGTAAGCACATACAAATGCAAAATTTCACATAAATTTTAAGAAGGCATACAAAATAAATAATTATAAAAGAAACAAAATCTTTTCGAAAACCTAGCAAAGTAAATATGAAAAGTACATGATAAAAACTAGTAAATGTTGTATCTGTATCTAAATATTTATATCTTTTCCTGAATATTGTAACAATGAAAATTTCTAGACTGCTTGATCACTTCAAAAGAATTTTTAAAATATAGTGAAATTTTCTAAGAAGATAAAAGTGTTAACCAGAAGAATAAATGTGAAAATGCTAGAACCCAATTTAAAAAGAAAACAAATTAATTTAGCACATGCTAGAATAAGAAAATTAGCTTCTAGTTTCCAAAGCTGTGTTATGTGCCAAGAGTTACTTCAATACTTAACATATATGAATACATTTGTTCTTCACAGAAACCTTTGATGTAGATAAAGAAATTGAGGCACGAAATCTCTCTCAATGGGCTTATCTGGAGGTGACACAAATCCAGATAAATGTCACCAGAACTCAGTTCATTACTCAGTGTATTATATTACCTTCCTTTAGAGAACTAGTGATTAAAAATGGAAACTGTGCTATTAATAACAGGTTATGGGCAGAAAAAGCACCTCTGAAACAGAACTGCTTATATAGAATAACATTATGTATATGAGAAGCAAGTCTCCATAAAAGCAAACTAATCAGAGTAATTTTCTTAAACAAAAGTGAGATGCTATTACTTCGTTGCTCAAATCCTATGGTTTCTGATCTCACTGAGGGTTTAAGATAAAATTATACAAGGGTCTTTGTAAGATCTAAATCATCTTGTCCTCTATCAGACTCCAGGAGTTTTCTTCCCAGGATCCATTTCCACTGCTCCATTTTAGCAATAAAATCCCTTGAGGGTTTCCTGAGCAATGGGTTATCTTTCCCAGCCTTCTGTACAGCTACGATTGCAAGGAGATAGGATTGTGATGTGGTTAAGTTTTAGCCATATCGTGCAAGAGAACACAGTGTGTGAAATGTCAGCTTTTTTAAAAGGAAGTTCCTTGCCTTCCACTTCTAATTTCCTCGTAGGCAGAAACCTTGGAATATGGACTTGGTGTTAGTGATCATCTTTTGATCATGAAATGAGAGAAAGATTTTAAAAAGTAATGAAGCAACAAGGATGAAGGAAGTTGGATCTTGAAAGAACCTGTGATTAAGTTCTGCCTCCTCACTCAGACACCTGCTGTGTTTATATTGCTATACGAAAGAAAAATAAATTTATCTGTGTAAACCAATTATTTTCTGTTTTCTTTGGTACACATATATTCTTATTTATATGTGCTGTCTGCAGTCTATGGGCTTCTCTGATGGCCCAGCAGTAAAGAATTCACCTGCCAACTCAGGAGACATGGGTTTGATCAATAGGTCTGGAAGATCCCCTGGAGAAGGAAATAGCAATCTACTCAAATAATTTCACCTGGGAAATCCCATTGACAGAGGAGCCTGGCAGGCCACCGTCCATGGGGTTGCAAAGAGTTGGAGATGACTTAGCAACTGAAAAACAGCTGCAATCTCTACAATTACATCACTTACCACTTGCCCTCTTTGTCCATCCAGTGTCTACAGTCACATATTTTTCACTAAAAATAGAACAATACATGAACTAAGAACTTCCAGATGTACAATATGGATTTAGAAAAGACAGAGGAACCAGAGATCAAATTGCCAAAATCTGCTGGATCATAGAAATTCGAGAATATTTCAAGGAATTCAAGGGAATTACAGAAAAATGTATAGTTCTGCTTCATAGACTATGGTAAACCCTTTCACTGTGTGGATCATAACAAACTGTGGAAAATTCATAAAGAGATGGGAATACCAGACCAACTTGCCTGCCTCCTGAGAAATCTGTATGCAGGTCAAGAAGCAACAGTTAGAAATGGATGTGAAACGATGGAGTGGTTCAAAATTGGAAAAGGAGTACATCAAGGCTGTATATTGTCACCTTATATACAGAATACATCATGGGAAATGCTGGCCTGGATGAAACTCAAGCTGGAATAAAGATTGTTGGGAGAAATATCAATAACCTCAGATATGCTGATGATACCAGCAAAATCGCAGAAAGGGAAGAGGAACTAAAGAGCCACTTGATGAAGGTGAGAGAGGACAGTGGTTTGAATTCAACATTATAAAACCTAAGATCATGGTATCCTGTCCCATTGCTTCATAGCAAATAGATGGGGAAAAACTGAAAGCAGTGACAGATTTTATTTTCTTGATCTTTAAAATCACTGTGGATGGTGACTGCAGCAATGAAATTAAAAAAAAAAAAAAAAACAACAGAAAAACACTAAACAAAAAAACAACACTTGCTCCTTGGAAAGAAAGCTGTGACAAACCTAGACAGAATATTAAAAAGCAGAAACATCATTTGGCCAACAAAGGTCAATACAGTCAAAGCTATGGTCTTTCCAGTAATCATGTCTGCATGTGAGAGCTGGGCCATAAAGAAGGCTGAGGACTGAAGAACTGATGATTTCAAACTGTAGTGCTGGAGAAGGCTCTTGAGAGTCCCTTGGACAGCAAGAAGATCAAACCAGTTAATCCTGAAGGAAATCAACCCTGAATATTCACTGGAAGGACTGTTGCTGAGGCTGAAGCTCCAATGCTTTGACCACCAGTTGTGAAGAACAAACTTGTTGGAAAAGATCCTGATGCTGGGAAAGATTGAGGGCAGGAAGAGAAGGGAGAAGCAGAGGATGCAATGGTTTGATGGCATCATCAACTCAATGGTCATGAGTTCGAGCTGACTCTGGGAGACAGTGAAGGACAGGGAGAACTGTCATGCTGAAGTCCCTGGGGTCACAAAGAGCCAGACATGACTGAGCAATTGAACAACACTCACAATTAAAGAATTTTAACCTTTCCTTTCCTACACCTTGGATGGCCTCCTCACAAATATTCCATGACTGCCCACACACTTCTTGAGTAAACACAGAGATTCCCTGACTACTTGTCAGGTCCATGCTCATATCCCCACCTCTCCTGATTTTTCGTTGAATGCTTTCCTTTTATCATGCATTGTCTACATTCTTCTAATAAAACTAATTTCCAGGAGTAAATGAACTTTATTTAGTTTTCTTTTGAATCCTAAGAATGCAAAATAGAGATCAGCAGGGAGTTGAAACCTAATAAATATTTTAGGACAGATGACTAGAAGAACAAAAAAATCTTTAAGGTGAACGTGAAGCAGTCATATAATCAATCATATATTAGATCACTAAGAAACATCAATGTTATATGGAGTTAATATCGTACAAAAAATTATCTGTTTAAAATTCAGTGAAATGAGAAATTGAAAAAGTTATTCCACATGGAAATAAAAGAAAAACATTATTACACAACTCTTGGATGAAAGACAATTAGAAACAAAAAAAGCAAGCTGTCAAAAATATAGCTATAATAAAAATATATCAGGTTAGGACATTGCTTTATATTTACTTTGTCAGCTTTATTTAGATATGATTGAAAAATTAAAATGGTAAATGTTTAAGTTGTGCAATGTGAGTTTTCAATGTGTATAACATGATGATTTGATAAACACATGCATTATGAGTTTCTATATTCAAGTTAATTAATACATCTGTCACTCACATCAGTATTCTTAGCAAATTCCAACTTTTTTAGCAATAATCACCATGTTATTAGATCCCATGGTCTCTTAGATGCCAGAATTTATTCATCTTATAACTAAAACTGTATCGTTCAACCAACATCTCTGCATTTCCCCCGTTCCCTAATCCATGACAAACACCATTCTACTCTCTGGTTATGAGTTAAAACTTCTTTGAATCCACAGGTATGTGAGATTATGTGGTTTTTGTCTTTCTGTTTCTAGCTACTTAGCATAATGTTGGGCATAATGTCCTTCATAATGTACAATTGTCACAAATGGCAGAATTTCCTTCTTTTTAAGCTTGAATAATTTTGTATTATAAAAATGCAGCATATTTTTATTTAGTCTTCCTTTGATGCACACTTAAAATGCTTTCATATCTAGGATATTGTAAGTAATGCTGTGGTGAACAGTGAATTTCTGACATCTCTTTGAGATTTGCTTTCATTTCCTTTGCATATCTGCCCAGAAGTAGAATCACTGGATCTTATGATAGTTCTATTTATAATTTTTTGAGGAAACTGCATATTGTTTTTTAAAGTGACTCAGTTATTTACATTCACACCAACAGTGCAACGAGTTCCCTTTTTTCTACATCCTTGCCAACTTATTTCTTATCTTCTTTTATGATAGCCATTCTGGCACCTGGTCTTTTCCAATGAGTCAGCACTTTGCAATAGGTCACCAAAGTATTGGAGTTTCAGCATCAACAACAGTCATTCCAATGAATATTCCAGGTAGATTTATTTCAGGATTGACTGCCTTGATGTCCTTGAAGTTCAAAAAATTCACAAGAGTCTTCTCTAGCAGCACATTTCAAAAGCATCAATTTTCAGTGCTCAGCTTTCTTCACAGTCCAACTCTCACATCCATACATGACTAATGGAAAAAAACATAACTTTGACTAGATGGACCTTTGTTGTCAAAGTAATGTCTCTGCTTTTTAATATGCTGTCTAGGTTTGTTATACCTTTCCATCCAAGGAACAAGGTCTTTTAATTTCAAGGCTGTAGTTAAAGTTTTCAGGGATTTTGGAGATAAAGAAAATAAAATCTGTCACAGCTTCCACTTTTTAATCTTCAATTATTTGCCATGAAGTGATGTGACCATGCTATTAGTTTTGTTTTTTTTTCATGTTGAGTTTTAAGTTAGCTTTTTCACTCTCTTTCATGTCTTTAGTTCCTCTTCATTTTCTGCCATTAGAGTCATATCATCTGCCTGTCTGAGGTTGTTGATATTTTTCCAGGCAATCTTGATTCCAGCTTGTGCTTCATCCGTCCTGGCATTTTGCAGGATGTACTCTGCATAAAAGTTAATTAAGCAGGGTGTCACACTGCTGCTGCTACTGCTGCTGCTAACTCACTTCAGTCGTGTTCAACTCTATGTGACCCCATAGACGGCACCCCACCAGGCTCCCCGTCCCCGGAATTCTCCAAGCAAGAACACTGGAGTGGGTTGCCATTTCCTTCTCCAATGTCATACTACTTGCCCAAGTTTGAACCAGTTCATTGGTTTCCAACTTTTGTTTCTTAACCCACATACAGATTTCTTAGGAGGTAAGTTGGACTGATATTCCCATCTCTTTAAGAGTTTTCCATAGTTTGTTGTGGTCCACATCATAACCTCTACTATATTTTCACTATTCATAGCCAACTCAACCACTACCACCCTGTCATTATCGCACACATGAAATAAAGCACCTATTATAACCGTTCTAGTTCTCAAGTGAAAAGTTTTAGCATAGTCAAAGAAGCAAAAGTAGGCATTTTTTCTGGAACTCTCTTGCTTTCTCTATAGTCCAACAGATGTTGGCCATTTGAATTCTAGTTACTCTGCCTCTTTGAAACCCAGTTTGTGTATCTGGAAGTTCTCAGTTCACATGCTGCTGAAGTCTAGCTTGAAGGGTTTTGAGCTTAAACTTGCTAGCATGTTGAATGAGCACAATTGTACTGTAGTTTGAACATTCTTTTTTTTTTTTAATTTATTTATTTTAATCGGAGGCTAATTACTTTACATTATCGTATTGGTTTTGCCATACATTGACATGAATCTGCCCCAGGTGAACATGTGTTCCCCACCTTGAACACCCCTCCCACCTCCCTCCCCATCCCATCCCTCTGGGTCATCCCAGTACACCAGACCCGAGTATCCTGTATCATGCATCGAACCTGGACTGGCGATTCATTTCACATATGATAATATATATGTTTCAATGCCATTCTCCCAAATCATCCCTCCCTTGCCCTCTCCCACAGAGTCCAAAAGACTGTTCTATACATCTGTGTCTCTTTTGCTGTCTTGTATACAGGGTTATCGTTATCATATTTCTAAATTGCATATATTTATGTTAGTATAATGATTTGGTGTTTTTAGTATTGCCTTTCTTTGGAATTTGAATGAAAACTTAACCTTTTCCTATCCTGTGGCCACTGTTGCGTTTTCCAAATTTATTGACATATTGATTACAATATTTAATGGCATCATCTTCTAGGATTTTCAATATCTCAACTGGAATTCTATCACCCCCTCTAGCTTTGCTTGTAGTAATACTTCTTAAGATCCACTTGACCTCATACTTCTAGTATGTCTGGCTCTAGGTAAATGACCACACCATTGTGGTTACCCAGGTCATTAACACCTTTCTTGTATAGTTCTTCTATGTATTCTTGCCACCTCTTCTGCTTTTGTTAAGTCTTTACTGTTTCTTTTACTGTGCCCATACTTGCATGACATGTTCCCTTGTTATCTCCAATTTTTTTGAAGAGACCTTTAGTCTTACTCATTCTATTGTTTTCCTCAGTTCAAGAGGGAGGGTACACATTTATACCTATGGCTGATTCTTGTTGATATTTGGGAGAAACCAACAAAATTCTATAAAGCAATTATCCTTCAATTAAAAATAAATTTAAAAATGATAGAAGAAAAACAAGTAAACAAGAAAGCTTTCCTATCTCTCTTTCTTATTTTCTGGGATTCTGTATTCAGTAGAATATATCTTTTCTTTTGTCCTTTCTCTTTTGCTTCTCTTCTTTCCTCAGCTATTTGTAAATCCTCCCAGACAACCACTTTACCTTCTTGCATTTATTTTTCTTACAGATGGTTTTGGTTACCACCTCCTGAAGAATGTTATGAACTTCATCCATAGTTCTTCAGACACTCGATTTACCAGCTCTAATCCCTGAACATATGTGTCACCTCCACTGTAGCATAAGGATATTTCATAAGAAATTTCACAAAGATAATCATAAGGAATTTGATGCAGGTCATACATAAATGGCCCAGTGGTTTTCCTTACTTTCTTCAATTTAAGCCTGAATTTTTCAATAAAGATCTCATAATCTGAATTGCAGTAAGTTCCTCATCTTGTTTTTGTTTATTTTATAGAGCTCCATCTTCGACTGCAAAGAATGTAATCCATCTGAGTTTGGTATTGGTCATCTAGTGATATCCATCTGTAGAACTGTCTCTTGTATTGTTTAAAAAGGGTGGTTGCTTTGACAAGCATGTTCTCTTGACAAAACTCTGTTAGTCTTTGCTCTGCTTCATTTTGTAATCCACAGCCAAACTTGCCTGTTACTCTAAGTATCTCTTGACTTCCTACTTTTGCATTCCAATCCTCTATGATGAAAAGGACAACTTTTTTTTTTTTTTTTTCTTTTTTCTTGCTGTTAGGTCTAGAAGATCTTGTAGGTCTTCATAGAACCGGTCAACACTAGCTCTTTTGGTGTCAGTGGTTGGAGCATAGACTTGGATTACCATGATATTGAATGATTTGTTTTGGAAACCTAGATCATTTTGTGGTTTTTGAGGTTGCACCCAAGTACTGCATTTTAGATTATTTTCTTGTCTCTCAGGACTACTCCATTTCTTCTAAGTGATTCTTGCTCACGGTAGGAGATACAATGGTCATTCGGATTACATTTTCCCATTTTATTTTACTGGCTGGATGGCATCACCGACTCTGTGGACATGAGTTTGAGTGAGCTCCAGGAGTTGGTGATGGACAGGGAGGCCTGGCGTGCTGTGATTCATGGGGTCGTGGAGAGTCGGACACGACTGAGCGACTGAACTGAACTGAACTGAAGATGTAATTGTTCTATAGTGCCATCTCCTTCTTGACCACATCCAAATTACCTTGATTCATGAGCTTAATATTCGAGATTCCTTTGCGTTATTGTTCTTTGTAGTATTGGCATAGCTCATAGCTTCATTAATTTTTGCACTCTCCTTTACCACAACCAAGGCTGTAATTCATGAAGAGGATTTTAATAATACTATTTCATTCAATCCATGAGCATTATCTTTCCATTTATTCTTTTCCCCTTCAATATTTTCAGTGTCTTATAATTATCAGTGTACATGTCATTCACCTCACTAGTTACATTCATACCTGTTTTTCAATTCCTTTTGATGTTATTTTAAAAGAAATTGTTTCTTAATCTGTTTTCCAGATAGCTTGTTGTTATATTTTATATGTAAATAAAAATAAATGTTCATATTAATTTTGTATCCTGAAATTTTTTATGAATTCTTGTATTAGTTTTAGTAGTTTCTTGGTTGAGTTTGCAAGGTTTTCTATATATCAGTTTATGTCATATAAAAACAGAAATTTTAGCATTTTCCTATCTGATTTAAATAACTTTCACTTATTTATCTTGACCAATTGCTCTGGTTAGAATTTTCAGTAGTATGCTGAATAGAACTGAAAAGAGTTGTATCCTTGTTTTGTTTCTGATCTTGGAGAAAATGCTTTCTTCTTTTTGAAACAGTGAAAGACTTCATTTTTGGGGGCCCAAAATCAATGCAGATGGAGACTTCAACCATGAAATTAAAAGAAGCTTACTCCTTGGAAGAAAATTTATGACCAACCTACACAACATATTAAAAAGCAGAGACATTACTTTGCCACAAACATCTGTGTAGCCAAAGCTATGGTTTTGTCAGTAGTCATGAATGGATGTGAGAGTTGGAATATAAAGAAAGCTGAGTGCCAAGAATTGATGCCTTAGAACTGTGATGTTGAAGAAGACTCTTGAGACTCCCTTGGACTGCAAGAACATCCAACCATTCCATCCTAAAGGAAATCAGTCCTGAATACTCATTGAAAGGACTGATGGTGAAGCTGAAACTCCAATACTTTGGCCACCTGATGCGAAGAACTGACTTATTTGAAAAGAATGTGATTCTGGGAAAGATTGAAGGCAGGAGGGGACAGGGACAACAGAGGATGAAATGGTTGGATCACACCACCGACTCAAAGGACATGAGTTTGAGTAAACTCTGGGGGTTGTTGATGGACAGGGAGGCCTGGCTTACTGAAGTCCATGGGATCACAAAGAGTTGGATATGACTGAGTGACTGAACTGAACTGAACTGTTGAGAATGTTGATTGTGAGCTTTTCATAGATGGCCTTTATTAATTTGTGGTATAGTACTTCTGTTCCTTATTTGCTAAGGGTTCTTATGGTGAAAGGATGTTGTATTTTGTCAAATGCTTTCCTTCACCTATTATAATGATAAAATAATTTTCATTCTTCATTATATTTAGGTGATATATTCTGCTTATTTATGTATATGTTGAAACATGATTGCATCTCAAAGACAGATCCTACTTGATCATGGTATTTGATCCTTTGTAGGTGAGATTGAGTTTAGTTGCTGGTATTTTGTTGAGGATTTTTGAATATATTTTAATTAGGGTACTGGCCTATAATTTACTTATTTTTGTTTTCAGGTCCTTATCTGGCCTGATATGGATGATACTGGATTCATTTATAAATTTTGGAAGTGTTCCTTCCTTTTTGGAAAAGTTTGAGAAATATTTTTCTTTAAAAGGTTCTTTTTTAAAAAATTTATTACTTTACAGTATTGTGATTTTTTTTTTGCATTACAATAATATAAATCAGTTATATATATATATGTGTGTGTGTGTGTGTCCCTTCCATCCTGAACCCATTTCCCATCTCCCTCCCCACTTTTTCCCTCTAGGTTGTCACAGAGCAATGACTTTGGTTGCCTTGCTTCATGCGTCAAACTCACTGGTTATCTATTTTCTATACAGTAATTCATATTTTTCAATGCTATTCTCTCAAATCACCCCACCCTCTCATTTTCCCACTGAAAATTTCCTAAATATCTGTTCTTTACATCTGTGTCTCCTTTGGCACCCTATATGTAGGATCATTGGTACCATCTTTCTAGATTCTATATGTGTGTATTAATATACAGTATTTATCTTTTTCTTTCTGACTTACTTCACTCTAATAGGCTCTAGTTTTATCCACCTTATCAGAACTGACTCAAATGTATTCCTTTTTATAGCTGAATAGTATTCCGTGGTGTATATGCACCACATCTTCCTTATATACTCATTTGCTGATGGATATCTAGGTTGATTTCATGTCCTAGCTATTGACAACAACAGTGCTGCAATGAACATTGGGGTACATGTGACCTTTCAATTCTGGTTTTCTAGGGGTAAATGCCCAGTAGTGGTATTGCTAGGTTGAATGGTAGCTTTATTCCTAGTTTTTTTTTTTTTTTTTTTAAGGAATCTCCATACTGATCTCCATAGTGGTTGTATCTGCTTGCAGTCCCACCAACAGTATAAGAGGGTTTCCTTTTCTCCACATCCTCTCCAGCATTTATTGTTGTTAGACTTTCTGATGATTGCCACTCTGATCAGAGTGATATGATACCTCATTGTGGAGTGAATTTGCTTTTCTCTGATAATGAGTGATGTTGAACACCTTTTCATGTGTTTGTTAGCCATCTGGATGTTATCTTTGGAGAAATGTCTGTTTAGGTCTTATGGCCTCTTCTTGATTATGTTGCTCATTTTTCTGGTATTGTGCTGCTTGTACATTTTCGAGATTAATTATTTGTCAGTTGTTTCATTTCTTATTGTTTTCTCCAATCCTGAGGGCTGTCTTTTCACCTTGCTTATAGTTTCTTTCATTGTGCAAAAGTTTTTAAGTTTATTTTTGTTCTTATTTCCATTACTCTGGGAGGGGGTCATTTATGTCAGAGAATGGTATGACAGAGAATGTTCTGCCTATGTTTTCCTCTAAGACTTTTATAGTTTCTGGTCTTACATTTAGATCTTTAACCCATTTTGAGTTTATTTTTGTGTATGGTGTTAGAAAATATTATAGTTTTATTCTTTTACACATAGTTGACCAGTTTTCCAAGCACCACTTTTTGGAGAGACTGTCTTTCCTCCATGGTATATTTTGCCTCCTTTGTCAAAGATAACGTGTCCATAAATGTGTGGTTTATCTCTAGACTTTTTATTTTGTTCCATTAATCAATATTTCTGCTTTTGTGCCAGTACCATACTCTCTTGATGACTGTAGTCTTGTACAGTGTGAAGTCAGGAAGGCTGATTTTTTCAGTTTCATTCTTTCTCAAGATTGCTTTGGCTATTCAATGAATCCATAGAAAGTTTTGGGTAGCCTACTCATTTTCACTATATTGATTCTTCATGTATTGATTTTGCTGTGCAGGCGTTTCTCTAGTTGTGGGTAGCAGAGGCTACCCTCTAGTTGCAGTACACTGGTTTTAATTGTTGTGGATTCTCTTGTTGTGGAGCATGAGCTCTAGGGCATACAGGCTTCAATAGTTGCAGCTCCAGGGTCTAGAATACAGGCTTAGTAGCTGTGGTGCACAGACTTAACGGCTCCACAGCAATCCCATGTGAGACTTTCCAGGATCAAAGATGAAACCTGTTTCACTGGCACTGGTAGGTGGATTTTATTTTTCTTTTTTACCACCAGGCTATAAGGGAAGTCCTATTCTTGAGAAAGTCTTGATTGCTTTGTTAGTCAATTTGCTAGTGTATCATTATTAGTTCAGTTCAGTTCAGTCGCTCAGTCGTGTTCCAAGGCAAACCATTCAATATTACAGTAATCCAGGCCTATGCCCCAACCAGTAACGCTGAAGAAGCCAAAGTTAATCGGTTCTATGAAGACCTACAAGACCTTTTAGAACTAACACCCAAAAAAGATGTCCTTTTCATTATAGGGGACTGGAATGCAAAAGTAGGAAGTCAAGAAACACCTGGAGTAACAGGAAAATTTGGCCTTGGAGCACAGAATGAAGATGGGCAAAGGCTAATAGAGTTTTGCCAAGAGAACGCACTGGTCATAGCAAACACCCTCGTCCAACAACACAAGAGAAGACTCTACACATGGACATCACTAGATGGTCAACACCGAAATCAGATTGATTATATTCTTTGCAACCAAAGATGAAAAAGCTGTATACAGTTGGCGAAAACAAGACCAGGAGCTGATTGTGGCTCAGATCATGAACTCCTTATTGCGAAATTCAGACTGAAATTGAAGAAAGTAGGGAAAACCACTAGACCATTCAGATATGACCTCAATCAAATCCCTTATGATTAAACAGTGGAAGTGAGAAATAGATTTAAGGGACTAGATCTGATTGATAGAGTGCCTGATGAACTCTGGACGGAGGTTCGTGACATTGTACAGGAGACAGGGACCAAGACCATCCCCATGGAAAACAAATGCAAAAGAGCAAAATGGCTGTCTGAGGAGGCCTTACAAAAAGCTGTGAAAAGAAGAGAGGCGAAAAGCAAAGGAGAAAAGGAAAGATATAAGCATCTGAATGCAGAGTTCCAAAGAATAGCAAGGAGAGATAAGAAAGCCTTCCTCAGTGATCAATGCAAAGAAATAGAGGAAAACAACAGAATAGGAAAAACAAGAGATCTGTTCAAGAAAATTAGAGATTCCAAGGGAACATTTCATGCAAAGATGGGCTCGATAAAGGACCGAAATGGTATGGTCCTAACAGAAGCAGAAGATATTAAGAAGAGGTGGCAGGAATACACAGAAGAACTGTACAAAAAAGATCTTCACGACCAAGATAGTCACGATAACGTGATCACTGACCTAGAGCCAGCCATCTTGGAATGTGAAGTCAAGTGGGCCTTAGAAAGCATCACTACGAACAAAGCTAGTGGAGGTGATGGAATTCAAGTTGAGCTATTTCAAGTCTTGAAAGATGATGCTGTGAAAGTGCTTCACTCAATATGCCAGCAGATTTGGAAAACTCAGCAGTGGCCACAGGACTGGAAGAGGTCAGTCTTCATTCCAATCCCAAAGAAAGGCAATGCCAAAGAATCATTATTAGTAGTAATCTCTAATGTCCCTTCTCTGCTATCAATTATAAAGTTTACTTTATTTCTGTTATAATTTTATCTTTTTGAGCCCTTTTTTCCTTCTTGGTTGGTCCAGTTAAAAGTTTGTTAGTTTTATTTACCTTTTTCAAAATCAAACTCAATTTATTGATCATTTTATTATCTTTATAGTTTCCATTTCATTTATTTCTGCTATTATCTTCATTATTTTCATCCTTCTGCTAAATTCACATCTAACATTTTCTTCTTTTTGTAATTCATTCCTTTGAAATCTCTTTTTTAAATTAATGAAGGAATTTATGTCAATAAACTTACTGCTTAGAAATATTTTTGCTACCTTCCATAAATTTTGGTATATTATTTTCCCATTTTTATTTGTGTCAGAATTTTTAATTTTTTTCCTCCTGAATTTTGTTGTTGTTGTTTGGATTCATTGGGTGTTTAGAAGTATGTTGCTTAATTTACATTTACATGAATTTTCCAATGCTCCTCCTGTTGCTGATATGATGTTTCATACTGTTATGGTGAGAAAAATATATATACTTGATTTTTCCAATGTTTTAGATATGTTAATATTTCTTTTGAGGTCCAACATATGATCTATCCTGGAGAATATTCCATGTATGCTTAAAAATAATATTTGTTTTGTTGCTATGGAATGGACTTTCTATATATGTCTGTTAAGTATTTTTGGTTTATACTGTTAATTAACTCTGTTGTTTCCTTTTTGATTTTCTGCCAGGATAATTTGTCTACTGATAAAAGTGGATAGTGAAGTTCCTTACTATTACTGTATGGTATCTATTTCTCCTTTCAGCCTTTTTAAATAAAATAAAATTAAACATCTTTGGAAAAACAAAAAGTATTATATCAAAGTTAAGTTTCTGAGTTTGGTAGCTGTATTATGATTACATAAGATAATTTATTAGGTAAAATCCAGTGAAGTATTAAAAGTAAAATAGAATGATATATGTGACCTAATTTAAAAAATAGGTGTCTTTTATTAGATGACACAAACAGATGAAGGGATGTACTATTTCTGGATTGGAAGAATCAATATTTTGAAAATGAATATACTACCCAAAGCAATCTACAGATTCAATGCAATCCCTATCAAACTACCAATGGTATTCTTCAAAGAACTAGAAAAAATATTTGTTCACATTTGTATAAAATTCAAGAGATCTCAAATAATCGAAACAATGTTGAAAAAGGAGAATGGAGTTAGAGGAATAAACCTTCCTGACTTGAGACTATACTACAATGTTCCAGTCATCAAGACAGTATGGTTCTGGGATACTGAAGACAGAAATATATATCAATGGAACAAAATAGAAAGCCCAGAGATAAATACTACTCAGTCATATAAAGAAATGGATTTGAGTAAGTTCTACTGAGGTGATGAACATAGAGCCTATTATTCAGAGTGAAATAATCAGAAAGAGTAAAACAAATATCATATATTAATGCATATATATACAATCTAGAAAGATGGTACTGATTAAAATATTTGCAGGGTTGCAACAGACATAGAGAACAGACTTATGGGCACACTGAGGGAAGGAGAGGGTGGGACAAATTGAGATAATAGCTTAGAAACAGACACATTACCCTATATAACATTAAATTACCAGGTGTAAAGCTAAATGTGTAAAGTTAGTAAAGTAGCACTCAAAATTCTCCAAGTCTGGCTTCAACAGTACATGAATAGTGAACTTCCAGATGTTCAAGCTGCATTTAGAAAAGGCAGAGGAACAAGTGATCAAATTCCCAACATTTTTTAGATCAACGAAAAAGCAAGAGAGTTCCAGAAAAACATCTACTTCTGCTTTATTGACTATGCCAAAGCCTTTAACTGTGTGAATCCCAACAAATTGTGGAAAATTCTTCAAGAGATGGGAATACCAGACCACCTGACCTGCCTCCTGAGAAATTGGACAGACCTGCCTCCTAGAACTGGACATAGAACAACAGACTGGTTCTAAACAGGGAAAGGGGAACATCAAGCTTGTGAACTATCACCCTGCTTACTTAACTTATATGCAGAGTACATAATGAGAAATGCTACACTGAATGAGGTACAAGCTGGAATCAAGATTGCCAGGAGAAATATCAATAACCTCAGATATGCAGATGACACCACACTTATGGCAGACAGTGAAGAAGAACTAAAGAGCCTCTTGATGAACGTGAAAGAGGAGATTGACAAGTTGGCTTAAAACTCAACCTTCAAAAAACTAAGATCATAGAATCTGGTCCCATCACTTCACGGCAAATAGTGGGGAAACAATGGAAACGGTGAGAGACTATTTTTGGGGGGCTCCAAAATCACTGCAGATGGTGACTGCAGCCATGAAATTAAAGATGCTTGCTCTTTAAAAAATTATGACCAACCTAGACAGCATATTAAAAAGCAGAGACATTACTTTGCCAACAAAGTCCATCTGGTCAAAGCTATGGTTTTTCCAGTAGTCATGGATGAATGGAGTTGAATTATAAAGAAAGCTGAGCTCCAAAGAAGTGATACTCTAGAACTGTGGTGTTAAAGAAGACTCTTAAGAATCCCTTAGACTGCGTGGAAATCCAACTGGTCAATCCGAAAGGAAATCAGTCCTGGATTTACACTGGAGGAACTGATGCTGAAGCTGAAATTCCAATACTTTGGTAACCTGATTCAAAGTCCTGATTCATTGGAAATGACCCTGATGCTGGGTAAGATTGAAGGTGTGAAGAGAAGGGGACAACAGAAGATGAGATGGTTGGATGGCATCACTGACTCAATGGACATAGTTTGAGTAAACTCCAGGAGTTGGTGAAGGACAGGGAGGCCTGGACTGCAACAGTCCATGGAGTCGCAAAGAGTCAGACACGACTGAATTACTGAACTGAATTGAAACAATAACCAGTGGAAAAATGCTTTGTGTCACCAGGAGCTCAATTCCAATGCTCTGAAATAACTTAAAGGAGTGGGATAGAGGGGGTGGTGGGATGGCAATTCAAGACAGAGGGGAAATACGTATACCTACAGCTGATTCATATTTATGTATGGCAGAACCCCACATGATCCTGTAAAGCAATTATCCTTCGATTAAAAATAAATAAAGTAAATTATTAATTAACAATTAATTAATAATTATATTATAATTATTAATATTCACAAATTTAAAGGAAACCCTAAATAAAAATTGGAGAAAAGTGAAAATAAAAATAAATTAAAAGAAAAAATAGAAATAATGGCCTTTTATTATTTCAGTTCAGTTCAGTTCAGTTCAGTCGCTCAGTCATGTTGGACTCTTTGCGACCCCATGAATTGCAGCACGCCAGCCCTACCTGTCCATCACCAACTCCCGGAGTTCACTCAAATTTATATGCATTGAGTCGGTGATGCCATCCAGACATCTCATTCTCTATCGTTCCCTTCCTCTCCTGACCCCAGTCCCTCCCAGCATCAGAGTCTTTTCCAATGAGTCAACTCTTCCTATGAGGTGGCAGTGATCACCCAGGATTGATCTCCTTTAGGATGGTCTGGTTGGATCTCATTGCAGTCCAAGGCACTCTCAAGAGTCTTCTCCAACACCACAGTTCAAAAGCATCAATTCTTTGTCAATCAGCTTTATTCACCGTCCAACTCTCACATCCATACATAACCACGGGAAAAACCATAGCCTTGACTAGACGGACTTTGTTGGCAAAGTAATGTCTCTGTTCTTAATATTCTGTCTCGGTTGGTCATAACTTTCCTTCCAAGAAGTAAGCGTCTTTTAATTTCATGGCTACAATCAGCATCTGCAGTGATTTGGAACCCCAAAAAATAAAATCTGACTCTGTTTCCATTGTTGCCCCATCTATTTCCCATGAAGTGATGGGACCAGATGCCATGATCTTCCTTTTCTGAATGTTGAGCTTCAAGCCAACATTTTTACTTTCCTCTTTCACTTTCATCAAGAGGCTTTTTAGTTCCTCTTCACTTTCTGCCATAAGGGTGGTGTCATTTGCTTATGTGAGGTTATTGATATTTCTTCCAGCAATCTAGATTCCACCTTGTGCTTCTTCCAACCCAGCATTTTTCACGATGGACTCTGCATATAAGTTAAATATTCAGGGTGACAATATACAGCCTTGACGTACTCTTTTTCCCATTTGGAACCAGTCTGTTGTTCCATGTCCAGATCTAACTGTTGCTTCCTGACCTGCATACAAGTTTCTCAGGAGGCAGGTCAGGTGGTCTGGTGTTCCCATCTCTTTCAGAATTTTCCACAATTTATTGAGATCCACATAGTAAAAGGCTTTCGTATAGTCATTAAAGTAAAAATAGATATTTTTCTGGAGCTCTCTTGTTTTTTTGATGATCCATCGGATGTTGGCAATTTGATCTCTGGTTCCTCTGCCTCTTCTAAAACCATCTTGAATATCTGTAAGTTTATGGTTCACGTATTGCTGATGCCTGGCTTGGAGAATTTTGAGCATGACTTTACTAGCATGTGAGATGAGTGCAATTGTGCAGTTGTTTGAACATTCTTTGATATTGCCTTTCTTTGGGATTGGAATGAAAACTGACCTTTTCCAGTCCTATGGCCACTGCTGAGTTTTCCAATTTTGCTCGCATATTGAGTGCACCACTTTCATAGCATCATCTTTCAGGATTTGAAATAGGTCAATTGGAATTCCATCACCTCCACTAGCTTTGTTTGTAGTGATGCTTTCTAAGGCCCGCTTGACTTCACATTCCAGGATATCTGGCTCTGCATCTTCTGGTATTTACCCATTTATCTACCCTTCTATCTATAGAGGAAGATAAAGCAAATATGGCAAAACATTAAAATTTAGTGAAAATGAGTAAATAGTTTTCTGCATACTTTTAGCTGCTTTTCTACAGATTTCAAGTGTTTTCAAGTCTATATTCTAAATATAAAACATAAAATAAGTAACAGAACAAATTTACAAAGGTAATTTGAAATAAGCATGTAAATATTTGTAACATATGATGAGATTTTACAATTCAAGGAGCTGGATACACCTATGGAAAGGAAACTAAATGACATCAATGGAGAACTTGCAAAAGAAAAGCAGTCAAATACATATAAATATCTTATCTTTCTCCATAGAAATTAAATCTAACTAAAATCAAGTACATTTTCATCAATAAAACTAGCTAATCTGTTCTGTTTTTAACACTGAAATAGATGGAAATGCTCGTGTATATTATGCTTGTGGGAGCCTAATTGCTACAAGGTCTGAGAAAGGCAATTTGACAATATTTATCTGGATCATTAAAAATGTTTATATACTCCAGTCCATTAATCCCGTTTCTGTAATTATTTCTTAAATAAGATGATCTAGAAGGCCATCAAAAGTTGGTATATAAAGATTTCATTACACCACTTTAGTAAGATGGAGGAAATGAAAACACACTACCTATCTGTTTGTCATCTTATTAAACTGTTCTAAATAATGAAATATAGATATTTAAAAATGGTAACTTTGGGACATAACTCAGTTATTAATCCCATTATCACTTTATCTTTCTATGTCAAATAAACAGCACAGTGAAAGTAAATTATATTTTCAAGTGTCTAAATAGAGGTGCTGATTAGAAAGAAATTGTTTCACTTAAGATAGAAGTTTTGGGGAAAAAACGAATAATATCTGTATGAGATTGGAAATACTCTTTTTATTTTGTATTTAGAAATGTATTTATATATATACAAAAGATATACATTGTTATCTGCTAGAAATCAGGTAAGGGGAAGTGGCTATTGCATTATATTAACATTCTTACAGTTCCAATTATGAGTATATGCAAGAACACAGATAATCTTCAACCAAATAGTATAAAATGCCCCACTCAGGTGAATTTATAAAGACAATACTTCTGATTGTCATGATGCATGCCCTACTCCTCATATAATGTGCAGCAACTTGTCAAACAAAGTGAATGGCTTAGTAGTAGATAACCAACCCCTGGCAGACTCAGTCCCTCTTGAAGAAGTGGTCAGGTAGAATGAGAAAAATGTTAAGCAGTCCACAAAAAAAGAACATGAGACAATGAATTTCATTTTAAGTAAGTGTTTGCATTCAGTAAATGGTGCAGGTGCAAAAAAGATTCCATGTTTTTTCTCACCCTGTGGTCATAGACTACAAATAAACTCAGGTGCACATGGCAGAGTACTGGAGAGAGTGACTGCACAGAGCTAGAACAGAGATCTATGGAAGACTGTCTCTAAGTATTAGAACAATATTATGCAGCTCATGCATGTGAAGAAATTATGCAAAACTCAGAGAAAGAAATACCTGAAAAATGTTGATGGAATAGCATTTAGGAAACACACAAAACCTAAAAATGTATCAATTTGGAAAAAATTAAAATTCACAGTGTATTTGGCAGAATAGTTGGAAAGGTCTTTCTTTAATAGTGATGAGAAAGAGTTGTTTAATCCCTCCTAGTGAGTGTTAAAAAGCAACTTAACTGCATCCTAGAATAAAGCTCTAGAAAACATATAGGACTAAAGAAATATATAGCACCGAAGAAGCTGAAAGTTACAACACCTGACACTCAGTTAACGATAACCAGATATGAAGAGAAGCAGGAGAATATAACCCTTAACAAGGATAAAAAGGAAGCAATATGTCTAATAACTGACGAAGATAGTAAAATTAGAAAATAAAGACAATGGAGCTGTTATTATAACAGATCTCATTTGTTCTAAATGCGTTTGAGGGCATGAAAAATAGTAAAAATAGTCAAACTGTACCTATACATATAGAAACTTCAATTTTGCAATGAAAAATTCACTGGATAAGATTAGATTAGATTAGTACATTGCTTATAAACCTTAATGAACTTGAAGTTACAGCAATAGGAAACATCTAGAATAAAACACAGATTATCAATAGAAAAATAGTTTTAAAAATTAAAGGAAGATCAGTGAGCTATGAGACATCAGGCAGCATAACTAATGCCTGTGTCATTAGATTCCCTGAAGGAAAGGGACAGGCAGAAAAATATTCAAAGATACAATGGCTGAAAAATATCCAAGTTGCAAAAATTGTAAATGGGCATATTAAAGAATCTCATAAAAATCACTAACATTAAAAACATGAAAGAAACTATACCAAAGTATATCACAGTAAAATTGTTTAAAAGAAAGGATTAATGGAGATTTTAACAGCTATAAGAGAAAAAAAGACACATACAGAGTAATCAAGATTTAAAAATGTAATAGCATATTTCTCCTCAGAATCAATGCAAATAAGAAGACATCACTAAATTATTGAAAGTAAACAAACAAAAACAAACCAGAATCCAACCAAAATTTGTACCAAGCAAAAATATAGTTCACTAAAAATGAAAAATAAAGTTAATTTTCAAATATACAAAAGCTGAAAGAACTTAACTCTACCAGAATCTTACTAAAATAAATAGAAAAACAGCCAAAACAAAACTATTAACTGAGATCTTTTAGGCAGAAAGACAATCACACCAGAGGGAAATCTGGATTCACACAAAGAATGCAGAGCAGCACACACGCAAATAACCTGTAAAGGCACACATAAAGCAACATAAAGGCCTAGCTATAGCCACATTGTGATGCTATATATGAAGGGCACCCTAAAGCAGAAGATAAACTAACACCAGAAAAACTCACAGTGTCTAGAAACATCTTTAACAGAGTGTCTGCCCTTTGGCCCCAGTTCCTGGGTGGTAATCTTTGTGTTGGAGCTGTGGACACCCATATAGCAACAGTGTGATTTAGAATAAGGGAGTACATACCCAAAAGACCTAGGTAGAGGATTTGGGTCATATGCTATCAGCCAGTCTGGAGACAGATCAACCATGTGTGCAACAAATCAATTATATCTACAAAGTGCAGCCTCGGAAGTGGGGGGGTACGCCAACAGTGAGGCTCAGCTGAGCACCCTCAGAGCAACACTTCACGTGCAGTGTCCCTTGGAGACAAGGGGTTCATCCTGACTCCATGGGAACACATTCAGTGCTTCCTCTCTGACTGATTTAATATGCCTCTTTTCCCTATGATAAACTGTAACCATGAGTATGATCACTCTCAGTGAGTTTTGTGAATTTTTCTAGGGAACTATCAAAATTGAGAAGGATTTGGAAAAGCCCAAGTGATGGTTTATTTTTAATTGCACATATCATCACAGCTAGGCTGAGCATCTAGTTATTTAAGCAAACACCGAGGATTTTTTTTTTTTTCCTATGAAAGTATTTTGCACTAGTAGTTAGCATCCATAATGTGCCTGTGTTCGAGATAAGTCATTTAGTCGTGTCTGACTCTTTGTGACCCTGTGGACTGTAGCCTGCCAGGCTCCTCTGTCCATGGGATTCTCCAGGTGAGAATACTTGAGTTGGGTTGTCATGCCCTCCTCCAGGGGATCTTTCTGACCCAGGGATCAAGCCCACATCTCTTATGTCTCCTGCATTAGTGGGCAGGTTCTTTACCACTGGTGCCACCTGGGAAGCATCAATGATAGATTTATTTAAAGTAAGGCAGTTACCTCAGAAAATGTGAGTGGGTTTCCCAAACAAGTCGAAGGCCTCAAAAAGTTTCCTGGAGAAGGAGAAATTTTGTTTCAAATACAGATTAAAGTAACTTGAGTCTCTACCTTATCAACTTTCTTACAGATTTTAGACTTGACAGCTCCTACAATCGAGGGAGCCATTTCTTTAACAAATCTCTTTATAACCTATTCCCAGTCATAAATAAAGCACTAAAATTCTATGGCATGATGTGACAATAGAGATAAATAAAATATCACCATTATGTAGTCCTAATCAAACACTCTTTTAAGAAACAAGATTCCAGTTGAAGCCATATTTCATATTTTGGGGTAAGTTTGTCAAAATAATAAGTGTTATGAAATTGACTGGTTGCTTCTAACTACACTAGAGAAGTAGGGAAAAAAGACTGATTCCAGGGTTTCAGATTTTCAACTTAAACTTGTGCCGTTCCTGTTGCACCTTAATTTAGTCTGAAGGGACTTGATTCTCCCTTTCCCTTCCATATGGAATCACACTGATCCATTACATTGATCACATTACACTGAATGGACTTCATGAGCAAGAAATGGTAACTGTTCTAGACTTGCTGGTAACATATTTGCATATGAGAGGGTGGAAAAAGATCTGAAAACATTTTAGAGGAGTTCAGTGACATTTCTAGGGGTCCAGTGGTATGAAGCATGTTAAAATTTTCCTTCTGAGATCAAGGATGAGTTGTTGCAGCTGGTCCCCTCCTACTATGCATTAAGAGCATAATTTCTAATGTTGTGTACTACTCCACCCATTGACTGGGTGATCTAAAACTTGCTAGCTTTGAATGGGGTCCTTTTAGAACAAGAGAAGGCTCTGTCACAGGTCCAGACTACCAGCTGATCCAACAGATTCAATGGTGATTGAAGGGTCCCTGGTAGAGATTCTATTTGTGGGCTTTGGTAGATCCTGCAAGTGAATCATAGTGTAAGACATTAGAATTTTGAGGCAAAAACATGCCTTCATGTCAGAAAACTACATTCTTTTTGAGAAAAAGCCCTTGGGTACTAAGCCTTAATGGAAACTAACTGCTTATCCGTGGGCCACCAAGTTACCATTCAACCTGGATGGCCCAAAATGAACTAAGAATCATCTGACCCATCAAACCATAAAGTTGGGTATAGACAGCTCTATCATAAAAGCAGCAGCATTTTGTTATGATCGAAATAAACACTTGTCTGCCAAAATTACAATCCATGGACTTACAGGATGCCTTCTCAAGGATTTTTGTCTCTTGGATTCAATCCTGTTGATTGAACTAGTTCCTATATGTAACGGATTGCTTTGTCACTTTCAGAGAACACATGTGTCTCTGGGGAGATAGTCCTCAAATGTTATCTGTCTCCTATTTCAATATTCTTTCAACAACTCATGTTCTAAAAATTTTTGCCACCAAATGCTTATGTTCACACCCATTTAACAGCAGTTTTAGATCTTTGGGCAACTGGTTAAATGCTTGTTCTGGCTTTTTACTTCATAAGTGGGTTCTTTTAACAGTAGTATAGATTTCAGTGTCACATGGTACACTAGGAAGATAATTTCTTTACCCTTAATAGCCTTACAAAATGATAACACACACATGCACACACATATGCACATGAATTGAAATTTGCAGTAGCTCTGAATTACCAAAATGTGTTTGACTTTTATTATTGTGATATTTTTAGTGATCTGTATAGAAATTGAACAGATGGCTTCATGTTATAACGGAAGAACAGTTATCATTAAATGGGTAATGATCTACAACATATGAGAAAGAGGAGGAAAAAAAAAAGTTCTCCAGGAGGTTTCTTTCACATACAGGTTACAATTCTGTGAATGACTCTACACTCTTTAAGAAAAACAAAAGGCAAAACACCAATAGTGGAGAACAAATGGCAAAGGAGTAGGTGGATGTGGAGTATATCTGTCTCCATGGATACATCAGGAATGCACCTTCAGACACAGAAGTGCTTGCAGAAAACCAGCTGAGAGCATACTGGAGTACCTGACTACAGGAAAATAATAAATAGAACCATGCAAAACTCGGTAGGATGAAGTAAATAGGGGGATAAACAGGAGCGTTAGTAAGACTGGACCACCCTTCAGTGGGTGGGGTAACTGAAGCAGGGGTCTGATACCCACATAGGGACAATTATCTGTGTCAGAAGAGAAACATTTAAGGCTGAGAAGGATACAGCTGATCTGTGGCAGCCTAAATGGAATGAGAATCAGACAGTCCTTGCCGCAGCCATACATACCTTGGACAGGGACACAGTTAATCTAGAAGGTGCAGCGACTAGGAGCTGGAGGGGATTTTGGCACAATCCTGGGGGGAGGGCTTCTGTTGACTGCAGAGAGATGGACCAAAGGGACATGAAGGAGGAGATTGTGGTGGGAAATGCCTGTGAAGGAAAGCCAGGCAGCCATGGAAGCAAGGCGATACTGCTGAGTCATGCATAGGGTGTGGAGCCATCACCATAGCCTCTCTCTCCCCACATGCCAGCATTGACAACTGAACAATAGAGAGGCTGGCCCATCAGGCATCTGATGCACCAAACTATAGAGTAAGACCCTACCCAGTCCATTTAAATGCCTGATGTATCTATCTACAGAGTAGGACTCCAGCCTGTGTGTGTGTGTGTGGGGGGGGAGGGGTCCCTTTATGTGACTGATGCACCAAACAAGAGAGAAGGATTCCAGTCAAGGGAGCCCTCTAAGGCCTGAATGGGTGGAACTATGGAGAAAGATTGACCAAAGAGGCCTTCTGATTGCCAGCTACCACAGGTTTGGAAAAAGACTCTGACAGGGCCATAATTCCAGCGGCTAAGGCAGTCCATGTCCCTGTACACTTGGCACCAATATTCGAATTGTAGGGGTCCCAGAAGAAGAAGAGAAAAACAAAGGGTTTGAGAATTTTTTTGAAATTTCCCCAACATGGAAAAGGAGATAGTTGATCAAGTCCAAGAGACACACAAAGATTCCGATATAGGATAAACCCAAGGAGAAACACGCCAAGACACATACTAATCAAACTGCTACTGCAGCTACTAAGTTGCTTCAGTTGTGTCCGACTCTGTGTGACCCCATAGACAGCAGCCCACCAGGCTCTTCCTTCCCGGGGATTCTCCAGGCAAGAATATTGGAGTGGGTTGTCATTTCCTTCTCCAATGCATGCATGCATGCTAAGTCGCTTCAGTCGTGTCTGACTCTGTGCGACACTATGGACAGCAGCCCACCAGGCTTCTCTGTCCACAGGATTCTCTAGGCAAGAATACTGGAGTGGGTTGCCATTTCTGTCTCCAGACTAATCAAATTAACAAGGAATAAACACAAAGAAAGAATATTAAAAGCAGTAAGGGGAAAGCTACAAGTAACATACAAAGGAAACCCCATATGTTTAACAGCTGATCTTTCAGCAGCAACTCAGCAGACAAGGAGGCATTGGCAGGATATATTTAAAGTACTAAAAAGGAAAAATCTACAATCAAGATTACTCTAACTGGAAGGACCTTATTCAAAATTAATTGTGAAATCAAAGGCTTTTAAGACAATCAAAAGTTATGAGAATTCAGTACCACTAAACTAGTTTTATATCAAATGTTAAACAGTCTTATATAGTCAGGAAATACAAGAGAGGGAAAAAAAAATCTACAAAAAGAAACCCCGAACAATTAAGAAAATGGTAATAGGAACATATAGATCAATAATTATTTTAAACATAAATGGAGTAAATGCTCCAACCAAAAACACATACTGGCTGAACAAAAGGAAGACCCGTATACATTCTGTCTACAAGAAATCCAGTTCAGACCTAAAGACACATGAAGACTGAAAATGAAAGTATGGAAAAGTATATTCCTTGCAAATTGAAAGGAAAAGAAAGCTGGAGTAGCAATCCTCATATCAGACAAAGTAGATCTTCAAATAAAGAATACTACAAGAGATAAGGAAGAGTGCAACATAGTGATCAAGGGATAAATCCAAGAGGAAAACATAGCCAATGTTAATACCTGTGCACCCAACATAGGAGCACCTCAGTACATAAGACAAAAGCTAACAGACATAAAAGGAGAAATTGGCAGTAACACATTAATAGTAGGAGACTTTAATACCCGACTTACACCAATGGACAGTTCATTAAAACAGAAAATTAATAATGAAACATGAGTCTTAAATGATACATTAGACAAGATGGATCTCATTGATATCTTCAGGACATTCCATCCAAATGCAGAATACAACTTCTTCTCAAGTGCACATGGAACAGCCTCCAGGATATATTCTCTGGAAGGTTCATTACACTGTCCACTAACTTGTCTCACATTTCACCTCTAGCAAACACTGAACATATCCCTTTATCTTAGCAGAAATGCTATTTTCACTAAGACGCTTTACTTGAAAGGAAGCTGCCTTCTCTGACACTCCATATACCACCTGGTTAGGAAGTAGAACTAGCATCAACCAAGTGGCCCCTGGCCCAGTTGTCATTTAATCAGACAGTGCTCATGCAGAAAGATCAGCTTCCTACATAGCACATTGTTTTCCCTTGTCCCAACATTCTTTATTTTCTTGGTGATTTTCTTGTATCCGTAGTTTTCTTCTCAACTTCTATTCTTGAACAATCTTCAGTTCAGTTCAGTCTCTCAGTCATGTCTGAATCTTTGAGACTTCATGGACTGCCACACACCAGGCTTCCCTTTCCATCACCAACTCCTGGAGTTTAGTCAAACTCATGTCCATCGAGTTGGTGATGCCATCCAACCATCTCACGCTCTGTTTTCCTCTTCTCCCACTTTCAGTCTTTACCAGCATCAGGGTCTTTTCCAATGAGTCAGTTCTTCAGAACAGGTGGCCAAAGTATTGGAGTTTCAGCTTCAACCTCAGTTTTTCCAATGAATATTCAAGACTGATTTCCTTTAGGATGGGCTGGTTGGGTCTCTTTCCTGTCCAAGGGACTCTCAAGAGTCTTCTCCAACACCACAGTTCAAAAGTATCAATTCTTTGCTCATCAGATTTCTTTATGGTCTAACTCTGACATCCATACCCGACTACTGGGAAAATCACAGCTTTGACTAGACAGACCTTTGTCAGCAAAGGTCACTGCTTTTTAATATGTCATCTAGGTTGGTCATAGCTTTTCTCCCAAAGAGCAAGCATCTTTTAATTTCATGGCTGAAGTCACCACCTGCAATGATTTTGGAGCCCCGCAAAATAAAGTCAGCCACTGTTTCCACTGTTTCCCCATCTATTTGTCGTGAAGTGATGGGACCAGATGCCATGATCTTCGTTCTTTGAATGTTGAGTTTTAAGACAGTTTTTTTCACTCTGCTCTTTCAGTTTCATCAAGAGGCTCTTCAGTTCCTCTCTACTTTCTTCCATAAGGGTGGTGTCTTCTGAATATCTGAGATTATTTGTGTTTCTCACAGCAATCTTGATTCCAGCTTGTGCTTCAGCTACCCCAGGATTTCACATTGTGTACTCTGCATATAAGTTAAATATGCAGGGTGACAATATATAATCTTAGCGTACTCATTCTTCAATTTGGAACGAGTCTGTTGTTCCATGTCCTGTTCTATATATCACTTCTTGACCAACATGCAGGTTTCTCAAGAGGCAGGTCAGGTGGGAATTAAAGGGAATTAAAGAATTCCCATCTCTTTAAGAATTTTCCAGTTTGTTGTGATCCACACATTCAAAGTATTTGGTGTAGTTGAGAAAGCAGAAGTAGGTGTTTCTCTGGAACTCTCTTGCTTTTTCTATGATCCAATAGATGTTGGCAATTTGATCTGTGGTCTCTGTCTTTTCTAAATCCAACGTGAATATCTGGAAGTTCTCAGTTCACATACTTTTGAAGCCTAACTTGGTTAATTTGAACATTACTTTCCTAGCGTGTTAGATGATTGCAGTTGTGCAGTAGTATGAACATTCTTTGCCATTGCCTTTCTTTGAGGTTGGAATGAAAACGGACCTTTGGAATGAAAACTGAATATCATTGTTGATCTAAATATTCAAAATCTCCAGTTCAGTTCAGTTCAGTTCAGTCGCTCAGTCGTGTCCGACTCTGCGACCCCATGAATCGCAGCACGCCAGGCCACCCTGTTCATCACCAACTCCAGAAGTAAAAGCAAACTCATGTCCCTCGAGTCGGTGATGCCATCCAGCCGTCTCATTCTCTGTCGTCCCCTTCTCCTCCTGCCCCCAATCGCTCCAAGCATCAGAGTCTTTTCCAGTGAGTCAATTCTTCGCATGAGGTGATCAAAGTGTTGGAGTTTCAGCTGTAGCATCAGTTCTTTCAGTGAACACCCAGGACTGATCTCCTCTAGAATGGACTGGTTGGATCTCCTTGCAGTATAAGGGACTCTCAAGAATCTTCTCCAGCACCACAGTTCAAAAGCATCCATTTTTCGGCGATCAGCTTTCTTCACAGTCCAACTTTCACATCCATACATGACTATTGGAAAAACCATAGCCTTCACTAGATGGACCTTTGTTGGCAAAGTAATGTCTCTGCTTTTTAATATTCTATCTAGGTTGGTCATAACTTTCCTTCCAAGGAGTAAGCGTCTTTTCATTTCATGGCTGCAATCAATATCTGCAGTGATTTTGGAGCCCCAAAAATAAAGTCTGACACTGTTTCCACTGTTTTTCCATCTATTTCGCATGAAGTGATGGGACCAGATACCATGATCTTGGTTTTCTCAACATTGAGCTTCAAGCCCACCTTTTCACTCTCCTCTTTCACTTTCATCAAGAGGCTTTTGAGTTCCTCTTCACTTTCTGCCATAAGGGTGGTGTTATCTGCATGTCTAAGGTTATTGACATTTCTCCTGGCAATCTTGATTCCAGCTTGTGCTTCTTCCAGCCCAGTGTTCCTCATGATGTACACTGCATATAAATTAAATAAGCAGGGGGACAATATGCAGCCTTGACGTACCCCTTTTCCTATTTGGAACAAGTCTGTTGTTCCATGTCCAGATCTAACTGTTGCTTCCTGACCTGCATACAGGTTTCTCAAGAGGCAGGTCAGGTGGTCTGGTATTCCCATCTCTTTCAGAATGTTCCACAATTTATTGTGATCCACACAGTCAAAGGCTTTGGCATAGTCAATGAAGCAGAAATAGATGTTTTTCTGGAACTCTCTTGCTTTTTCCATGATCTAGTGGATGTTGGCAATTTGATCTCTGGTTCCTCTGCCTTTTCTAAAACCTGCTTGAACATCTGGAAGTTCACAGTTCATGTATTGCTGAAGCCTGGCTTGGAGAATTTTGAGCATGACTTTACTAGCGTGTGAGATGAGTGCTATTGTGCAGTAGTTTGAACATTCTTTGGCATTGCCTTTCTTTGGGCTTGGAATGAAAACTGAGTTTTCCAGACCTGTGGCCACTGTTGAGCTTTACAAATTTGTTGACCATATTGAGTGCGGCACTTTGACAGCATCATCTCTCAGGACTTGAAATAGCTCAACTGGAATTCCATCACCTCCTTTAGCTTTGTTCATAGTGATGCTTTCTAAGGCCCATTTGACTTCACATTCCAATGTGTCTGGCTCTAGGTTAGCGATCACACCATCGTGATTATCTTGGTCGTGAAGATCTTTTTTGTACCGTTCTTTTGTGTATTCTTGCCACCTCTTGTCAACATCTGCAGCTTTCAGAATTCATTAGACTCTACTTAACAAACTTTTTTCCTTAGCCACTCTCTGGATCATGTTATTCTATTCTGTTCCACTTTTTTGATTTTAAATTCCTATGAATTTCAGTGTGCTCCAGGGATTCATCAAGACACCCACTTCATTTCATATGTGATTTTTTTTTTTTTTACTTTCTTCCTGCACAAATTGTTCTTTCATAAGCTGATATCCTTACCACTTCTGATGATTTCATGACATATGTCTTAAAAGCTCCCAATAGCTAAATGTTTATGGGCAAACTGGAATAAAATTCAAAGTTTGGCTACTGCAAATTCTTGAACTCCCAATCTGAGTTGGCCATACTTGTCTATTTATATATTTTTTTGTATTACTATCCATTCTTTTCAGTTGACAATCCCAAACATATTGGACTCAAATCCCCAACAGAGTGCAACCTTTTTCACAGTGACATAGACTGAGGAACAAAGAGACCATTTGTTAAGAACTATTTTCCTGTATCTAGTCCTAATCAACTTAAAAAATGAGCAGTTCTATTAATAATGTTCTTCCTTTAATTGAAAGGATATAACTCATCCTTCTTGCTGACATGAGAACTGGATCACAAGCAGTGCTTGCCTGGTCTTATGGAAAACCATTGGCTCATTCTCAGCAACAAAGTAGCTTATCAGAATTATACTATGATTTGATTTATATTTCAAAGAGATCAGTGAGCTGTGTTGTATTGTGGAATGGAACTTGGTAACCATTGGAGGGGCCCCTTACTGTGAGAATCATAATACTACCAGAGAGGAAGCTCTGGGGATGAGAGGCAGGACTACATTAAGATACTTTTAAGAGGTAGGGTTATAATCATTAAAATGTGGTGAGTTATAGTAAGATTAAATGGAGGAAATACTGTGTAATCATATACTGATTTATCTTTGAGATGTTAAGCAGTCAATCATGGAAACAGAAATCACAGTTTCAGTATCCATTTCAAGGAATGATGCTGAGTTTCTCTGGAGGTAGTAAGTTACAGTGTTCCTTGTAGGTGCAGAGCAGTCGATCCTCCGTGTTCAACAGATAATTCTGGCTTCTGCATAGAAGATTGAGATCCATCATTGTGATGCATGGCTTCATCTCATGGGTGAAAACAAGTTCACCCCAAAAGTTGTATGTAGAGTAAGAGAAACAGAACAGTGTAAGACAGATCCCCACAGATAGGTAACATTTAATGGTCAAAACAAGGAAAAGGACTCTGTGAAGGAAACAGACATACAATGGAATTAAAACTGACAAAATGCAGTTTACAAAACTGAGAGATGAATGAGTTAGATAAGAAAATGAGTTTATCTGTACAGAGTCTAATTCTGGAGGAAATCATAGAGCTTTGTTCAGGGCTATGCTTAATTCAGGTATATATCAAATGAAAATGTGAAAATTCAGTTCTAGAAACATAAGGTTTAAATAGGCTTATCTTAAACATTTTCACTTTGAAATAATTTTAGATTCATGAGTTGCAAAAACAGCCAAGTACTGTAAATTCTTTGGGATTATTCAGAGGCTCAGAGATAAAGAATCCGTCTGCAATGCAGAAGACACAGGAGACATGGGTTCGGTCCCTGGATTGGGAAGATTCCCTGAAGGAAGAAAGGACAACCCTTTCCAGTATTCTAGCTGGAAAAGTACATGGACAGAGGAGCCTGGTAGGGTGCAATCCATGGGATCACAGCGTGTTGGAAATGATTGAGCAACTGAGCAAACACGCATGTAAATACTTCACCTAGCTTTCCTTAAAGTTGATATATTATACAACCAAGGTATATTTATTTAAAACTAAGAACTCAAGAGTGATTTATTTGAATCTATAGTTGGTTTTGGGTAGTATACTCATTTTCACTATATTGATTCTTCCAATCAGTGACAGGTTCTTCCAAGAACATGATATGTTTCTCGATCTATTTGTGTCATTTTTTGTTTCTTTCAACAACGTTTTGTAGTTTTCTGTATACAAGTCTTTTGTCACTTTAGGTAAATTTTTTCCCAAGTATTCTGTTCTTTTCATTGCAATGGCAAATGGGATTGTTTCCTTAATTGCTCTTCCTGATTTTTCATTTTTAACATACAGAATTTATCTGTATTAGTTTTATATCCTGCAACTTTACTATATTCACTTATTAGCTCTAGTAATTTTCTGGTGGCATCTTTAGGGTTTTCTTTGTAGAAGGTCATGTCATTTGCAAACAATGAGAGTTTTATTTCTTCATTTTCAACCTGGATTCCTTTTTATTTATTTTTATTCTCTGATTGATGTCTCTAGGACTTCCAAAACTAAGTTGAATAGTAATGGTGAGACTGGGCACCCTTGTCTTCTTCCAGATTTTAGAGGAAATGCTTTCAATTTTTTTGCCATTGAGGATAATGGGTTTATCATATATGGCTTTCACTATGTTGAGGTATGTTTCTTCTATGCCTACTTTCTGAAGAGGTTTCTTTTTTTTTTTAACATAAATGGGTGTTGAATTTTGTCAAAGGTTTTCTCTGCATCTTTTGCAAAAATCATGTGGTTTTTATCTTTCAGTTTGTTAATATGGTGTATCACATTGATTGATTTGCAAATATTGAAGAAGTTTTGCATCTCTGGAAAAGCCCACTTGATCATGATATATGATCTTTTAAATATGCTGTTGGATTCTGTTTGCTAAATAATTTCACAGTGTGCCTGGAAACACACACACAAAAATTAATACAAAGCAAACTTGAGAAAGAATGGAACTGGAGAAATCAACCTTTCCTACTTTACACTATACTACAAAGCTACAGTCATCAAGACTGTGTGGTACCGGCAAAAAAATATGAAAAAAAAAAAAAAAAAAAACAATGGAACAAAATAGAAAGTCCAGAGATAAACCCACACATTTATGGATATGCCTTTGCCACTTGATTAAAGTGGAGTCTTATAGCTTCCCTCATTGTAAAGTTAATATTTTTATTTTATATGCTTTAGACTTTGATCGCAGTGCACTAAGGAAAAGAATGTTATCCAATAATCTCACATAAAACTTTTTCAGGGTTCCTTTCTTAGCTTAAAAATGATAAAGGTGCCTTTCATTATTCTTTGATTAAGAGAATGTTCTTGAGTGTCATGGTTGGCTTTCAACTGAGTGATCCTGAGAGAGAGAAGAAAAAAAAAATCTGGCTTTGTTTCAATTCCAAAAACTTGACTTTACATATTGTGGTTAATAATGAAGAAGTCAAGCTTACTGGAGACAGTAAGATTGATTTGCTAACCAAATCTAAGTAAGTTTGACTATAAAGTTGAAAAAAGGAAATCAGAGATAACGATGCCAAAGTTTTAGACACTGATATTTTCCTCAGAAGGAAATTGATGCCAGTTCCTGTTATGAGAGGAACTGCAGACAGAGGGGGGGAAATGCCCAACTTTCTAGTATTCGCATGAAATAGATGTCATATGTGAGTTTCTGTAGTATCTGGGCAGTAAGGCAGTGGCTGAAGGGAGATGAAAAATCATGTGGTTCTGAAGACAACGTCAAACAGTCCTGTAAATCCTAGTATGGTAGACAAGAGTAGGGGGCCATCTCTAAGTTTCTGAGAATGACAGTAAGGTGGAATCAACAGGCTTACATGGATGGGAGGAGGAGGAGGGATCAAGGGATCAAGGATAATTTGTTTCCTTGACAAATGAAGGTAATGATGAGCTCATAAACACCAGGCCAAAGAAGCCAGCACTGATGTTTACTCCAATATCTTAGTCATAACACAACTAAGGACAAGAGAAGATGACTAAAAAGGCAAGCATCTCCACCCCAATGTTAAGCAGTCATCTCTTGAAATAAGAAGCTAACTGGAAAAGATAGCAAGAGAGAGGAATGAGGAATCCTAAATTAACTAAAGAATAGTTTTAAATAATTTCATTGCGAAGAGCAATGAAAGTACCAGTTCAGTTCAGTTCAGATCAGTTTAGTCGCTCAGTCGTGTCCGACTCTCCGTGACCCCGTGAATCACAGCATGGCAGGCCTCCCTGTCCATCACCAACTCCCGGAGTTCACTCAGACTCAAGTCCACAGAGTCGGTGATGCCATCCAGCCATCTCATCCTCGGTCGTCCCCTTCTCCTCCCGCCCCCAAAACTTCCCAGCATCAGAGTCTTTTCCAGTGAGTCAACTCGTCGCATGAGGTGGCCAAAGTATTGCAGTCTCAGCTTTAGCATCAGTTCTTCCAATGAACACCCAGGATCGATCTCCCTTAGAATGGACTGGTTGGATCTCCTTGCAGTACAAGGGACTCTCAAGAGTCTTCTCCAACACCACAGTTAAAAGCATCAATTCTTCGGTGATCAGCTTTCTTCACAGTCCAACTCTCACATCTATACATGACCACGGAAAAATCTATAGCCTTGACTAGATGGACCTTTGTTGGCAAAGTAATGTCTCTGCTTTTTAATATATTATCAAGGTTGGTCATGACTTTCCTTCCAAGGAGTAAGCGTCTTTTAATTTCATGACTGCAATCAACATCCGCAGTGATTTTGGAGCCCCCAAAAAATGAAGTCTGACACTGTTTCCACTGTTTTTCCATCTATTTCCCATGAAGTGATGGGACCAGATGCCATGATCTTCGTTTTCTGAATGTTGAGCTTCAAGCCAACCTTTTCACTCTCCTCTTTCACTTTCATCAAGAGGCTTTTGAGTTCCTCTTCACTTCTGCCATAAGGGTAGTGTCATCAGCATATCTGAGATTATTGATATTTCTCCCAGCAATCTTGATTCCAGCTTGTGCTTCTTCTAGCCCAGCGTTCCTCATGATGTACTCTGCATATAACTTAAATAAGCAAGGTGACAATATACAGACTTGATGCACTCCTTTTCCTATTTGGAACCAGTCTGTCGTTCCATGTCCAGTTCTGACTGTTGCTTCCTGACCTGCATACAGGTTTCTCAAGAGGCAGGTCAGGTGGTCTGGTATTCCCATCTCTTTCAGAATTCTCCACAGTTTATTGTGATCCACACAGTCAAAGGCTTTGGCATAGTCAATGAAGCAGAAATAGATGCTCTTCTGGAACTCTCTTGCTTTCTCCATGATCCAGCGGATGTTGGCTATTTGATCTCTGGTGCCTCTGCCTTTTCTAAAACCTGCTTAAACATCTGGGAGTTCACGGTGCACATATTGCTGAAGCCTGGCTTGGAGAATTTTGAGCATCACTTTGCTAGCGTGTGAGATGAGTGCAATTGTACGGTAGTTTGAGCAATCTTTGCCATTGCCTTTCTTTGGGATTGGAATGAAGACTGACCTTTTCCAGTCCTGTGGCCACTGCTGAGTTTTCCAAATTTGCTGGCATATTGAGTGCAGCACTTTCACAGCATCATCTTTCAAGATTTGAAATGGCTCAACTGGAATTCCATCACCTCCACTCGCTTTGTTCGTAGTGATGTTTTCTAAGGCCCACTTGACTTCACATTCCAAGATGTCTGGCTCTAGGTCAGTGATCACGTTATTGTGACTATTTTGCTCGTGAAGATTTTTTTGTACAGTTCTTCTGTGTATTCTTGCCACCTCTCCTTAATATCTTCTGCTTCTGTTAGGTCCATACCATCTCTGTCCTTTATCGAGCCCATCTTTGCACGAAATGTTCCCTTGGAATCTCTAATTTTCTTGAAAAGATCTCTTGTTTTTCCCATTCTGTTATTTTCCTCTATTTCTTTGCATTGATCACTGAGGAAGGCTTTTTTATCTCTCCTTGCTATTCTTTGGAACTCTGCATTCAGATGCTTATATCTTTCCTTTTGTCCTTTGCCTTTCACCTCTCTTCTTTTCACAGCTATTCGTAAGGCCTCCTAAGACAGCCATTTTGCTTTTTTGCATTTCTTTTCCATGGGGATGGTCTTGGTCCCTGTCTCCTCTACAATGTCATGAATCTCTGTCCAGAGTTCATCAGGCACTCTATGTATCAGATCTAGTCCCTTAAATCTATTCCTCACTTCCACTGTATAATCATAAGGGATTTGATTTAGGTCATATCTGAATGGTCGAGTGGTTTTCCCTACTGTCTTCAATTTAAGTCTGAATTTGGCAATAAGGAGTTCATGATCTGAGCCACAGTCAGCTCCTGGTCTTGTTTTTGTTAACTGTATACAGCTTCTCCATCTTTGGCTACAAAGAATATAATCAATCTGATTTCGGTGTTGACCATCTGGTGATGTCCATGTGTAGAGTCTTCTCTTGTGTTGTTGGACGAGGGTGTTTGCTATGACCAGTGCGTTCTCTTGACAAAACTCTATTAGCCTTTGCCCTGCTTCATTCCGTGCTCCAAGGCCAAATTTGCCAGTTACTCCAGGTGTTTCTTGACTTCCTACTTTTGGGTTCCAGTCCCCTATAATGAAAAGTACATCTTTTTAGGGTGTTAGTTCTAAAAGGTCTTGTAGGTCTTCATAGAACGGTTCAGCTTCGGCTTCTTCAGCGTTACTGGTTGGGGCATAGGCCTGGATTACTGTAATATTGAATGGTTTGCCTTGGAAACGAACAGAAATCATTCTGTCGCTTTTTAGATTGCAGCCAAGTACTGCATTTCAGACTCTTTTGTTGACCATGATGGCTACTCCATTTCTTCTAAGGGATTCCTGCCCACAGTAGTAGATATAATGGTCATCTGTGTTAAATTCACCCATTCCAGTCCATTTTAATTCACTGATTCCTAGAATGTCTACGTTCACTCTTGCCATCTCCTGTTTGACCACTTCCAATTTGCCTTGATTCATGGACCTAACATTCCAGGTTCCTATGCAATACTGCTCTTTACAGCACCGGACCTTGCTTCTATCATCGGTCACATCCATTACTGGGTATTGGTTTTGCTTTTGCTCCGTCCCTTTATTCCTTCTAGAGTTACTTCTCCACTGATCTCCAGTGGCATACTGGGCACCTACTGACCTGGGGAATTCCTCATTCAGTATCCTATCATTTTGCCCTTTCATACTGTTCACGTGGTTCTCAAGGCAAGTATACTGAAGTGGTTTGCCATTCCCTTCTCCAGTGGACCAAATTCGGCTGTGGTCCATGTGATCAGATCAACTATTTTCCTGTGATTATGATTTCAGTGTGTCTGCCCTCTGATGCCCCCTCGCAATACCTACCGTGTTATTTGGGTTTCTCTTACCTTGGTCGTGGAAAATCTCTTCACAGCTGCTCCAGCAAAGTGCAGCCGCTGTACCTTACCTTGGATGAGGGGTATCTCCTCAAGGCCGCCCCTCCTGACCTTGAACTTGGAGTAGATCCTCTCGGCGCTTCTGCGCCCGCACAGCCACCGCCTCTTGGACGTGGGGCAGCTCCTCTCAGCCGCTGGCCCTGGCCTCAGGCGTGGGGTAGCTCCTCACTGCTGCGCCTCTTTGCCTGGTCGGTTGCGCCGGGGCCGGCGTCTCTCGCGTCTGCGCTGTCGGGGCCGGCGTCTAACGACAGTACCAAGTGCTCATTAAAGGTCTCTCCCCTACTGCAATATGTGAAGAAAATCTGTTCTGCCACCTTTAATGAACGACAGTACCAAGTGCTCATTAAATGTGGCAGAACAGATTTTCTTCACATATTGCAGTAGGGGAGAGACTCCAGAGTAAGATGATCTCAACTCCAGGTATAAAAGTGATTGAGAGTTTTAAAGAGAGAACAGAAAAGGAATAAAAGTGATTAGAAAGAATCTGGGGCAATGGATTGGTAGAGGGAAAGGATGGTCAGAAAGTTACAGAAACAGTTTTTGTACATTCATTGGGAGAAACTATATCCTACAGTTTGTCAGATTTGCATTTTCTTGAGCAGAGACTCAGCACAGGCCTGGCAAAGGTTGGTCAATTCTCTGAGCAGTGTTTGGACAAGTGTTTTGTGCTGTATGGGAATTCAGAATTTCTAAGGAATAGTGTTTCCACAATTTTAAAGATTCAGTTTTTATTTATCAAGCAAGAATTAGACTTCTGGGTTTTGTGTGATTATAAATGAATAAATAATATGTCTTTTTAATACCTGAGATTAGTGTCACACCTGTGTAGCAGTGCAAAATTTAACACTACCACAAATGAATGACATCAAAACCTCTCTACCACGTAAGTGAGAGCAGAGGAGAGGACTTAAGTGTTCCTGGGGAAAAGCGGTTCCCACCCTCATTCCCTCGCCATCATGAGTCCTCTGTGAAACACACAGCAGGAAGCACTGGAGACATTACGTCACACAATATGGAGATATACAAGCACCAACTCTATTAGTAAGAAAGATTTAATTTGAGAGCAAAATTGAACTTCACCTGACAAATGAAATGCAGTTCTTACACTGTAAAATTCCATCTTGTTCTCTAATAATAGGCACACTGAGAATTGCAGGTTATACTTCATTCATAAAGTGGGAGGGAGTCACCTTGGAAGATGTTAACTATGAATCCAAGAGATAACCAAACATGAACTTGTGTTTTAGAAGGTTTAGGAACATCCTGCGTAAACCATCCTCTTCCCATTTTTGTGCAACTAAAGTTCATTTAGCTAGTTCTAGGTAGCCATCTCTCTAACAACCAGCCCTAAACATTGGTTTTGTCATTTGCTTCTATACCAGTCACTCCTAACAGACACCTCACAGTTTGGTATATTACCTAATACCTGCCTTGTGCTCATAATCTGGTACTGCAGTCATCTCTGGTTCTCAGGTTATTAATTCTTTGCTTATTAGGATGAAAAGAAATGGCAAAATTTATTGAGCATGTGTTATATGACATATACATATGATTTAATTAATGTATTGCCTTTTCTTCATTCTGGTAGTAATCCAAGTCTATGCCTTGACCAGTAATACTGAAGAAGCTGAAGTTGAACAGTTCTATGAAGACATACAAGACCTTCTAGAATGAACACCCCAAAAGAATATTATTTGCATTATAGGGGACTGGAATGCAAAAGTAGGAAGTTAAGAAATACCTGGAGTAACAGGCAAATTTGGCCTTGGAGTACAAAACGAAACAGGTGAAAGGCTAATAGAGTTTTGTCAAGAGAACACACTGGTCATAGTGAGAGGGTAACAGGCAGGATGGCAAGGGATTTCCAGCAGCAGGAATAGGCTGAAAGTATCAGACATTTGTTTAATCTCTTCCTGAAGCGGCAGGAGACAAACTCTCCATGGAAATGTTTTTCTTAAACTACTGTTAATGAAATTGTGTGATTGTTTTGGAATTTGCTTTTCTTCAAAATGGTTCCACCTAAGACTAACAATTTTCCTTTTCTCAAACCTTGCACTGATAATAGCTCAACAAACCAGTGTTCATATCAATTGTTCCATGGCTGGGGGATGACACATCTCATGCCATTCTATCTCAAAAATGCATATTGTGGGAGAGGGGCCTGGTGAAACTCCATCAGCCTTGAGATGTCTCTCTTATTTGATTAATAACTTTCTAACAGTATAAAACATCTTGCTAAGACTAGAAGAGAGGGGAGGGCATTCTCCATCCCCCTTCTGCTGTCTGTGTCAGAAGCTTTCTCTGTCCTTTCTCACTTTAACAAAACTCTGCCACACAAAGGCTCTTGAGTGATCAAGCCTGGTCCCTGGTCCCCAAATTAAATCTTCTTTGGAGATCATAAATCCGACACCGTTTGCTGTAAACTATCATCTTGGGGGCTCGTCCAGGATCTTCAGGACAAGGTAAGAACACTCAGATCTTTAGTCTGTTTGTTTTCTCAGTATACACATTTACTTCTGTACTTTACTAACTCTACAGTGTGCTTGTTTGTGTGATTGATTAAAAGAGACACATGTGTGAACCAAGGGCTGTGTCCTAATCTGCAGTTCCGAGGTGACCTAATATGGCTTATGGAAGAAACCCTTGTCAGGGGATTATACCAACCAGCCAACACCAAGAGACACCCAACATCCCTGCAAGGGAAGTAGACAGAAATTGGCAAAGCATTTGGACCAAAATTTCCTTTCTCGGTCACTTTTTCCTTGTCTCTTTGAACATTCCATAACTGCCTGGGAAAATAGAACTACTAACATAGTCTGTCAAGTGGGCCTTAGAAAGCATCACTACGAACAAAGCTAGTGGTGGTGATGGAATTCCAGTTGAGCTATTTCAAGTCTTGAAAGATGATGCTGTGAAAGTGCTGCACTCAATATGCCAGCAGATTTGGAAAACTCAGCAGTGGCCACAGGACTGGAAGAGGTCAGTCTTCATTCCAATCCCAAAGAAAGGCAATGCCAAAGAATGCTCAAACTACCGCACAATTGCACTCATCTCACACGCTAGTAAAGTCATGCTCAAAATTCTCCAAGCCAGGCTTCAGCAGTATGTAAACCGTGAACTCCCAGATGTTCAAGCAGGTTTTAGAAAAGGCAGAGGCACCAGAGATCAAATTGCCAACATCCGCTGGATCATGGAGAAAGCAAGAGAGTTTCAGAAAAACATCTATTTCTGCTTCATTGACTATGCCAAAGCCTTTGACTGTGTGGATCACAATAAACTGTGGAACATTCTGAAAGAGATGGGAATCCCAGACCACCTGACCTGCCTCTTGAGAAACCTGTATGCAGGTCAGGAAGCAACAGTTAGAACCGGTCATGGAACAACAGACTGGTTCCAAATAGGAAAAGGAGTGCGTCAAGGTTGTATATTGTCACCTTGCTTATTTAACTTATATGCAGAGTACATCATGAGGAACGCTGGGCTGGAAGAAGCACAAGCTGGAATCAAGATTGCTGGGAGAAATATCAATAACCTCAGATATGCAGATGACACTACCCTTATGGCAGAAAGTGAAGAGGAACTCAAAAGCCTCTTGGTGAAAGTGAAAGAGGAGAGTGAAAAGGTTGGCTTGAAGCTCAACATTCAGAAAACAAAGATCATGGCATCTGGTCCCATCACTTCATGGGAAATAGATGGAAAAACAGTGGAAACAGTGTCAGACTTTGTTTTTTTGGGATCCAAAATCACTGCAGATGCTGATTGCAGCCATGAAATTAAAAGACGCTTGCTCCTTGGAAGGAAAGTTATGACCAACCTTGATAGTATATTAAAAAGCAGAGACATTACTTTGCCGACCAAGGTCCGTCTAGTCAAGGCAATGGTTTTTCCCGTGGTCATGTATGGATGTGAGAGTTGGACTGTGAAGAAAGCTGATCGCCGAAGAATCGATGCTTTTGAACTGTGGTGTTGGAGAAGACTCTTGAGAGTCCCTTATACTGCAAGGAGATCCAACCAGTCCATTCTAAAGGAGATCAATCCTGGATGTTCATTGGAGGGACTGATGCTAAAGCTGAAACTCCAATACTTTGGCCACCTCATGAGACGAGTTGACTCACTGGAAAAGACTCTGATGCTTGGAAAGGTTGGGGGCGGGAGGAGAAGGGGACGACGGAGAATGAGATGGCTGGATGGCATCACCGACTCTGTGGACATGAGTTTGAGTGTACTCCGGGAGTTGGTGATGGACAGGGAGGCCTGGCGTGCTGTGATTCATGGGGTCGCGGAGAGTCGGACACGACTGAGCGACTGAACTGAACTGAACTGAACATAGTCTGTCAGGTCATAGACTTTCAAGAGACTTGTGATCCAAGCTGTTACTATGTACTTTTACTTAAACCCAAAGTATGGAAGTGCCTGGCCTTGCTAGGGGAAGTGACGCTGGCTGCAAGCACGCAAAAGACACGCTGGCTGCGAGCTCACAGAAACTATGCCGGTTGTGAGCTTTATTTTATTTTATTTTTTGGGCTCCAAAATCACTGCTGAAGCTGATTGCAGCCATGAAATTAAAAGATGCTTACTCCTTGGAAGGAAAGTTATGACCAACCTAGATAGCATATTAAAAAGCAGAGACATTACTTTGCCAACAAAGGTCTGTCTAGTCAAGGCTATGGTTTTTCCAATGGTCATGTATGGATGTGAGAGTTGGACTATGAAGAAAGCTGATCGCTGAAGAATTGATGCTTTTGAACTGTGGTGCTGGAGAAGACTCTTGAGGATCCTTTGGACAGCGAGGACATCCAACCAGTCCATTCTAAAGGAGATCAATCCTGGGTGTTCATTGGAAAGACTGATGCTAAAGCTGAAACTGCAATATTTTGGCCACCTCATGTGACGAGTTAACTCACTGGAAAAGTCTCTGATGCTGGGACGGATTGGGGGAAGGAGGAGAAGAGGACGACAGAGAATGAGATGGCTGGATGGCATCACCAACTTTGTGGACATGAGTTTGAGTGAACTCCGGGAGTTGGTGATGGACAGGGAGGCCTGGCGTGCTGTGATTCATGGGGTTGCAAAGAGTCGGACATTACTGAGTGACTGAATTGAACTGCCCTTGCTAGGAGCCAAAAGTTACAAGAGCATGTTTCATATCGAGGCCTCCACCTCTAGTTCTAGGCACATCTATCAGTTTGGAGGTCACGCTCTTGGCTGTCTGCTTCAGGGGCCAGGAACCTGAAAGTGAGTCTTTGTCACGACTGTACCTCCTATCTATATGGATAGAAGCACCGCTGATGACAATGAGGTTTTTGAGGACACAGATAGGGAAATTCAGGATCTGGTCAAGTTGGAAGTGCAATGGGCTTCTTCCTTTGGTAGCGCTAGCTATTAGTGGGCCAGAGGAGGCTCTCTGGTGGCTTTTGTCTCAACTCACTAGACATTCCTTTTGTGGAATCTGTGGACATGAACTGGAAGGATTGGCGCTAGTAACTTGAGGACAAAAATTACTTTTTACTCATTGGCAAAGCCTTTTGTTATCACATATACTGGCGTGGTGACACTCAGAAGGGGCATCTTGGTTGTTGTTTATCCCTTTCAGTTCAGTTCAGTTCACTCGCTCAGTCGTGTCCGACTCTCCGCGACCCCATGAATCACAGCACGCCAGGCCTCCCTGTCCATCACCAACTCCCGGAGTACACTCAAACTCATGTCCACAGAGTCGGTGATGCCATCCAGCCATCTCATTCTCCGTTTATCCCTTTATGACTCACTATTTCTACTGTGGTCAGGACTGTACTCAGGAATGTGCATGGACATACATAAGATGGATGCCTCCCCTAGCAGTACTAGCTTGGGAAATATTCCAAAAATCTACTCTGCTCCACCCCAGGCGGCATCAGGGGAAAAGGCAAATCAAACAAAGGTTTTGTTGGTATGGAACTAAATCAGTGTGGGATTCTGTCAGGTCTACCCCTGGTGCATCTCCACCCCGCCTTGGTTGTAGAACTGGGAGAGACAAGTAAGATGTCTGTGTTGGTAAGGGAAAGACTAAGTCTGACGAGGAAAGGAAAACTTAAGTGGAGAGTCTGTCTACACCCCCATCTAGAGCTGTGAAGGACGCTTCTAGTGGAAAAATCCACAGCTGTGGGTGCTGATTTTTTCTCTCTTATAGATGGGAGTTAGCAGTTCCAGAACCACTCTTTTAAAATGTATTTGCTGAGACAAGTTTGATCCCCAGAATTTAAAAAGACAATGCCTGATCTTCTATGAGGATGAATGGCCACAGTATCCTTTGGAAGATGGGAAATGTTGATCTATTGAAAGGTCTCAATTTTTACTGTTTTACAACTAGACTGGCTCAGTAGAAAATAAGGGAAATTGGTAGAAGTGACGTATGTGTTGCTCTTTATCTCTCTCTGAGACATGACAGGCTTATGTCCTAAGGGTATTGATTTGCATGTGAAACCTTCAAATCCCACCTGTCCTCTTACTTTGCCCCTGTATCTGGGGCTCCTATCTGAACAAGCTTTGAGTCAGGGCACCCTTCCAGGAGGGACTGCCTCAGTCTAGGTAGAAATTCAAACACTTCCAATTGTGGTCAAGATTATTCAGAGTTTCCAAAAAGTACATAGAATGGGAAAGACTAGAGATCTCTGGAGAAGGCAATGGCAAGCCACTCCAGTACTCTTGCCTAGAAAATCCCATGGATGGAGGAGCCTGGTGGGCTGCAGTCCATGGGGTCGCTATGGGTCAGGCACGACTGAGTGACTTCACTTTCACTTTTCACTTTCACACATTGGAGAAGGAAATGACAACCCACTCCAGTGTTCTTGCCTGGAGAATCCCAGGGACGGAGGAGCCTGGTGGGCTTCCGTCTATGGGGTCACACAGAGTCGGACACGACTGAAGTGACTTAGCAGAGATCTCTTCAAGAAAATTAGAGATACCAAGGGAATATTTCATGTAAAGATGGGGTCAATAAAGGACAGAAATGGTATGGACCTAACAGAAGCAGAAGATATTAAGAAGAGGTGGCAAGAATGCACAGAAGAATTGTACAGAAACAAATCTTCATAAGCCAGATAATCATGATGGTGTGATCAATCACCTAGAGACAGATATCCTGGAATGTGAAATCAAGTGAGCCTTAGAAAGCATCACTACGAATAAAGCTAGTGGAGGTGATGGAATTCCAGTTGAGCTATTTCAAATCCTGAAAGATGATGCTGTGAAAGTGCTGCACTCAATATGCCAGGAAATTTGGAAAACTCAGCAGTGGCCACAGGACTGGAAATGGTAAGTTTTCATTCTAGTCCCAAAGAAAAGCAATGGCAAAGAATGCTCAAATTACCTCACAATTTCATTCATCTCACACGCTAGTAAAGTAATGCTTAAAATTCTCCAAACCAGGCATCAGCAATACATGAACCATGAATTCCAGATGTTAGAGCTGGTTTTAGAAAATACAGAGGAACCAGAGATCAAATTGTTAATGTCTGCTGAATCATTGAAAAAGAAAAAGAGTTCCAGGAAAACATCTATTTCTACTTTATTGACTATGCCAAAGCCTTTGACTGTGTGGATCAAAATAAACTCTGGAAAATTCTTAAATGAGATGGGAATACCAGACCACCTGATCTGCCTCTTGAGAAACCTATATGCAGGTCAGGAAGCAATAGTTAGAACTGTACATGGAACAACAGACTGATTCTAAATAGGAAAAGGAGTACGTCAAGGCTGTATATTGTCACCCTGCTTATTTAACTTATATGCAGAGTACATCATGAGGAACGCTGGGCTGGAAGAAGCACAAGCTTGAATCAAGATTGCCAGGAGAAATATCAATAACCTCAGATATGGAGGTGACATCACCCTATGGCAGAAAGTTAAGAAGAACTAAAGAGCCTCTTAATGAAAATGAAACAGGAGATTAGAAAAAGTTGGCTTAAAGCTCAAAATTCAGAATTAAGATCATGGCATCTGGTTCCATCACTTCATGGCAAACAGATGGGGAAACAGTGGAAACAGTGGCTGACTTTATTTTTCTGGGTTCCAAGGTTGCTGCAGATGATGATTGCAGCCATGAAGTTAAAAGATGCTTACTCCTTGGAAGGAAAGGTATGACCAGCCTAGACAGCATATTAAAAAGCAGAGACATTACTTTGCCAACAAAGATCCGTCTAGTCAAGGCTTTGGTTTTTTTCCAGTGGTCATATATGGATGTGAGATTTGGACTATAAAGAAAGCTGAGCACCGAAGTATTGATGCTTTTGAACTGTGGTGTTGGAGAAGACTCTTGAGAGTCACTTGGACAGCAAGGAGATCCAACCAGTCCATCCTAAAGGAGATCAGACCTGGGTGTTCATTGGAAGGACTGATGCTGAGGTTGAAACTCCAGTACTTTGGCCACCTGATACGAAGAGCTGACTCATTTGAAAAGACCATGATGCTGGGAAAGATTGAGGTCAGTAGGAGAAGGGGACGGCAGAGGATGAGATGGTTGGATGGCATCACTGACTCGATGGACATGAGTTTGTGTAGACTCTGGGAGTTTGAGATGGACAGGGAGGTCTTGCGTGCTGTGGTTCACGGGGTCAAATAGTGTTGGACACAACTGAATGACTGAACTGAACTGAACTTGAAAAGTACATAGAAGCCTTTACAAGACTAACTTTACTTTATGAGCTTACTTGGAGAGATGTAATGTATGTCTTGGGACAGACACTGACTCCTGACTCGAGAACTCATTTTGGGGGAAGTTACTACTTTTGGAGATGAATGGCTTGAACATGAGACACAGGAAAAGAGGCAACATGTAGTAGCCCTCCTTCCTCCTGGGAGCCAAATGATTCCCATAACAGAACCACTTTGCCAGATTTATTCTTGTAGGACTCAAGTGAGCACATGCTAAGAGTTTAAAACTATGCCAAATTGGCAAACATAGAACAAGAAGAAAAGGAAGCTCCTGGTAAATTCCTAGATAGACTATGGGAGGCTCTCCACAAGTTTACTGATATTGATCTTGAAAGTGCAAAAGCAGGAATGATCATAAGAGATAGATTTCTAACTCAGTCAGCTCCACATACTTGCCATAAGTCATGAAAACAGGCGTTTGGACCAAATCAGTCTTTAAAAACTGTTGCAACGGGCTCAGATGGTATATTAAAGTAGAGAATATGAGAAGGAAAATAGGAAAAACAAGAACCAGGCAAAAGACTGAAGCCCCAACAATGGTTGTTAGACATGCTCTGAAACAGCCTGAGGAAAACTGCCCAGAGGAACCCAGATGAAAAGGGATGGGCTTGCTGTTACTGTGGAAAGGAGGGGCATCTCAAGTAGGACTGCCCTCAGGCATCTGAGCTGCCACCCCTGCCTCTATGTCCGTACTACAAAGGACCACACTGGAGAAGAGACTGCCGTCCGAGGTGTAGGCCCCAAGGATTGGACTCTCAAGACAACTGGGACTGAAGGTGCCCAAGGGTCCCCCCATAAGTTCCCAGCCTAATTACACCTAAGGAACCCCAGGTATTA